>NC_133666.1:70966700-71052659 GCF_037893015.1 Macrotis lagotis
AGGGTATCTAGAAATACCCATAGCCACGCATTTCACTTTGGGAGTTTCAATCTCTTAGTTTTCCCTTCTAGCAATCTTAAATCTGCCTCCCAATAACATCTTCTCAGTAATCTCCATCTCTTGGAAAATAACCAAGCCCTCTTTCATATGTTATCCCTCCACCTTCCTGAAGATAGATATCATGCCCTCTTCCCAATTCCTTGAACTAATCCTAATGTGGCATTCATTATCTCAAGGCCCTCCACCATCCTGATCCTCAATGAGGAAACTGAGGTGTTGACATATAAAATGACTTGGTAAAGGTCACATAGCTCATCAGAGAGCTTACAATACTCATCTTAGGGAGGTGGAAATGAGTTTCCCGTTCCTTTCATCTGAACAGAGAGCCAAGAGCATGTGTCACACTCATTTTTTCACTCTTCTCTGCAAGAAGCACAGCTCTGGATAAGAAGGGAATTTATTTTGCCAGAGTGGTCTGCTGTAGTCCCCTTTGGGCCCCTCTGGTCCAAAGCTCAATCAAACCAAGTTCATCTCAGGCATTGGACTTAAGCTAGCAGATTTTCAGTTTCCCCAAATCCAATATTGTGGCAGCCCAGGCACTGCAATCTAGTTCAGCTTGCTGGTCCTTTCTCTGTTCCCTCAAGATAGCAGCAAAGAGCTGTGCTACTCTAAGAAATCCTGCAGATTTAAACACAGCTAGCTTTTTCGAATCCTCTCCATGTGTCCTTGTTCTCATCTCTGGCCAGCTCTCTGCATCCTCAACACCTCGAGATGTGACCACAGTAGACAAAAGAGAAACAAAGATGCTCTTCCCCCCGCCCCCACCCCGGTCTGTTGTCCCTCCCTCCCAGGCTCCAGTTTGCTCCAGTTAGTAAGCAGAGAGTCCTGGGTGCTCAGCAGGTAGCTCTCAGCACTTCTAGGTTCTGTCCAGTCTATTCAATGATTGCTCATTTCCTCCAGAAGCCTTCTTGTGTCAGTCCGGCTTGTCACCTTCCTACAAAGCATACAGTTGGGTCACCTGATTACCCCAGTGGCTAGTATTATTTCCCTTCTGCAATTAAATCAGATCACTTTGTATGTAACCCATGAGTCCCCAGAAAGCCAGCCCCTAGTTCTAGTTCTGCTTTACCTTTGCCATCTATACAAAACTTTTGGGGATGAGATTAGTTCAGCATGGAGGCATTTTATAATCCAGTTTAGTATGAATCCTGGCAAGGGATTTCCCTCATAAGCCTTTGTTATACACTCCCATAACTACACATACAATCAGTGGAAAGACTGGACAAGGCTTAGATGTGTAAAGGGGTAAAATGGAAGACAGGTGTGTTTGTGTGTGTGTATGTGTCTTCCAAGTGGATTTCAAGAGTGAAATGGAAGGAAACATCAAAGAACATCTCTTCTCCCAAATGACAGTTGACTCAGTATCCACCTCAATTCTTTCTCTTACATTCCTTCCCCTAGTTTGTATCCAGCAAGGCTCACTCCCTGAACCATCCCATCTTCCTTATTTACAACTTGGGCCACCCAAAGATAACTGAAGCTCTGTGAGATCAGTGACTGGTTCATTTTTGTCTGCCTTTGTCCCATGCTTCACAAAATTTAGTTGTATTCCACTGAAGGACTATGAACTAGTCCATGCAAACATATTAAAATGTAAAAATATAAAGTCAAACCTTTTAGCTACTAGTTACATAAATACCTTCCTTCCCAGCTAGGGCAATTTCCTGGTGTTAATTTAGCAATAAGTGGGCACTCCCAGCATTCTTTGAATACAATTATACTCTTTCTGATCAAATTTTAATTTTTTTAAATTTATTTAAGGCAATGGAGCTAAGTGACATGTCCAAGGTCACACAGGTAATTATTTAGTATCTGAGGCTGGATTTGAACTCAGTTCCTCCTGACTCCAGGACCAGTGCTTTATCCACTGCACCACCTAGAAGCCCCCTGATCTATTTTAATTAACCTTTTTTACAATTTTTGCTATGTTTCCATGATGCTCCTGTAAAAACCAGTCCCTCCCCACCTCTAAATCAAGCATCTTCCATTTCCCAATCAGACCAGTATGCGTGCAAGCCTTCAGGGAGTTCAACCATTGTTTATTATCATCAGTACCAACTATCAGAGACAGAAACTACTGTAGAGAATTTTCAAAGTTTTGAAAAGTTAGTAAAATTAATGGGGGGGGGAATCTATATTCAGAATTCTTGGTACAAGTATATGGATAAAATGAGTAAATACCACATCATAAGCTGATATATTATAGTAGAATAACTCACATTACTGTGTGACTTTTTGAAAGCTTTGAAGATATCTTAAAGAAGAAAGTATGTGGATCTATAAAATCTTCTTCAAACCATGTTTGTCCTGACCTTCAAGTCTCAGACTCATCAGCATCACTGCAATAGTAGCGCTTGCTGTTTCTGAGTCCTTGGTCAAGTTAGTCAAATGCTGGGCCTTGGTTTATTCATTTGTCAAATGAGGATGGTGATCCCTACTGAGCCTGGCTCACAGGACAACAGTGAGCACCAAATGAGAGCACCAGTTAAAAGTATTCCATAAGTTGGATTGGGCTTTCTCAATGCAAAGTATGACTGGGGGAATTTGGGCTCAAAGCACTGCTAGCATTTTGAAATAATCTGTGCTAGAACACAGAACTGGAGGATTTGCCTCACCTTGCTAAGTGTTATTATGGAAAGTTGCTAGCCCCATCAGTAGTTTTGAAAATGGTGAAGAAATAAATCCCCAAATATTTAGCTGGCAGACAAAAGCCCACAGTCAGAATGGAATGCAAATCAAACTAATATTCTCACTTGTAAATGTGGTCTGCATCTGTTGGACTCTTGGCAAGGCAGTTAGTTCCTTGGCAAAACATTCGCAAACCAATATTTTGCCAACCTTCCAAACCACAAATAGTATTTTAGTGATATATAATGCTCCTGGTTTTCCCTCTTTATATGCATGCAACACTTGTGTGACCACATTCGAGTTTTAGCTAAACTGCTTTGTTAGGAGTGGGAGCTTTCCTAACACTTTCCTGTATCTTGGTCCCACAGCAGACGAGAGCAGATGCCTTGTTTTAGAGGGGGTGTTCACGGCCTTAGACTGGGCTCAAGGTTTCTCCACTCAATTCTAATACTCCTTGAATTTTTCAAGGAACCCAAAATTTTGGGAATGTTAGAACTAGAAGGGCTATTAAGGATCATCTTTTTCATTTACTTCAATTCCCAGAGGAGAGCAAAGCTATGAGAATGAAGGGGCTTGTCTAAAAGTTACATAGCTCAACTTCAGTAGAACCAGTACTAGCACCCAGGAGTCAACTCCCTATCCAGTGCTCTTTCCAATATATTTCTCTCGTTTAATTATTTTTTACTTTACAAATATTTTCTTGATAGTTTTTTTGCATAATTATTTCTTCTTAATGACCATCCTTCCTTTGCTTCACCCCCAAATGCTTGCTCATAACAAACAATGCAGCCAGGAAAAGACAAATCAAACTCTTGACCATGTTTGATCATGCATGCCTTACTCCACACTCACAGTCAACCACCCCTCTAGCAAAAAGAAGGAAAGTTGAATTTGCCTCATTTATCTCATAAGCACCATAAAATTTGATTTTTAAGTTCTGTTATAAAAGGGTATTTCCATATGACACATCTTTTAGCCATCATAAAACTTAGATTTAGCAGTCACCTGATGCAGACATACTAGAATTCCTAAAGCTTAGAGACTTTGTTAGGGACTTAGGTCCTGTGCCATTCACTAAAATAGCTTCTTCAAAGGAGAACAAGAAAGAACCACACCAGTCATCATCATCCATGGGCCAGATGATCAAATCTCATCAATTGTGATTGCTATACAAGTCTCTCTTCCTTTTGATGGAATGTCAAAACCTCACAAAAGGCCATATTCCTAATTATACCAAGAACACTGAGTTTCCAGGTCTGGTTTGAAAACAGGAATAGTCCTGAAATCTGAATTTACTTTCAACAATCTTGAGGCGAAAAAATGGTCTAGACTGCAAAGTCTTTCTCTCAACCTGTGCTCTCTTGGCTCTTTAGTATTCAGAAGAAAGAGCCCAGTCCCTAGGCACCAGTCTTCCAATGATGTTCCCATCCGTTTATAGGAAATCTCAAAGGCATTCATTCACCTTCACTGGTCTCCTAAAAGACTCAGGAAAGCTGATAGTAATTTTATTGAACAGTATCTAAGACAGTAGTAATACCAATAATCTTTCCTCAGAAAATCCCAAACATTGTTGGGTCTAGGAGGCCTGAATCTGGTCTTCTTAAGACCAATTTTGAATCTTACAGTTTCTTGAGAAAGGACAGATTTTAATGAGCATGGAGCTGTCCTTGGTTTTGAAATAGAAAGCCAGTGATGTCTCATGCTCGGTGAGGATAGCACATGGATTAAAGATTTTAGATGAAATGGGAGAACTGAAGTCAGCTTCTACCTAATCATGTCATTATCGAGGATATTTTATTCCCATCTGTCAAAAAATTATACAGACCTTAGAGACACAAGTATGGGTTCAAGATGAAGGTATTATCAGAAAAATGTCCTTATTGCCAACCACCTTTCATTATTCTTTATCTTTTCTCATTCTTCAGGGCTCTGCTCAGATGCTATAGTCTTCCTCCATCTCCCTAACAGCAGCTCTCTAACTCTTCAGAAATCTCCAGGGTTCTTTGTCTGGATCTCTTATTTTCCCCTTCAATATCTATTTTATATAACTTTATGTATTTGTCATATCTATTCAGCAGAATGACAGCTCTGGGAGGGCAGGAACTGTGTCTTCATTTTGCCAGTAACAAATTTAGTATCTTGTACATACTTGACTATTTCTTTTTTGTTGTTGCAAGGCAGTGGGATTAAGTGACTTGCCCTAGGTCACACAGCTAGGCAATCATTAAGTGTCTGAGGCTGGATTTGAACTCAGGTCCTCCTGACTCCAGGACTGGTACTCTATTTACTGTGTCACCTAACTGCCCCAATACTTGACTACTTCATTGGATGCTGCCTCCTGAACTAGAGAGTACTACCCACATATAGACTGAATGACTGTCAGATACATAGCAGATGGGGTTACTGTTCATATATGACTGAACTGGGTGACTTTTGAAGTTTCCTAGAATTGTGAGATTCCTTGTCCCTGGACACTTTGTTCTGGTCTAATGAGATAAGCTGAGTAGCAAGAGACATGATTGTTATTATTAGAGCATACCAGATTTGGGTGGGGGCTGTTATGAGCCAATTTCCATGAAAAAATGCTCCCCCCCCAAGGAAATATACTCTGGACTGAACCTAGTACAGAAACCACAATCACTAGGTACAGGACAAGGAGGAACAATGGTCCTAGACTGTGGACTCAGTCAAGTTCTAACTAAGGCTAGAGACAAATGAGAACAGCAGTGCCCTAGGATGGTTTCCCACAGCCATCAATGTAGAGGAGCCAATCCATGCAGAGAAGGGGCTCACCTTCCTCATCACCACCATCAATCATAGACCAACTGTCACCAAAGGTCAAGTGACCAAGAACTCAGAAAGAGCAGCAGCTAACAGCCCACCAGTTCTGCTCTCAGTGTAATCCCCATATCAATCATTCATGGAAAAAGAAGGCAACTATTGCAGCTCCAGCTTCCTGAGCAACCACAGCTACTGAAGAACCAGCAAAGAAGTCTATAGTACTGTCAAATGGTTCCAAACCAGAAACAGAGATGATTTTAGCAGTGGAAATGACATTAAAGAAAACACATGACCACCTGTTATCACATGGCTTCTCATCTGCTGGCATCCCTCTGACACTCTAACCCTCTTCTCTGACTAGAGAGTTTCTCCTGGGGCCTCCATCTTGGGAAGGGACGCAGGTCACCCAAGGAAGATTGGATTGGTTCTGCTTCTGGCTTTCTACACTTGGACACAACCCTGCCCGCCCTTGTTTGTCAGCTCCCTTTTGTGTGTTGTTCCACTGGATTAGAATGTAAACTCTTTTTTTAGGGTTTTGCTAGGCAAACAGAGTTTAGTGGCTTGCCCAAGGCCACACAGCCAGGTAATTATAAAGTGTCTGAGGCTGGATTTGAACTCATGTCCTCCTGACTCCAGGGTCGGTGCTCTACCCACTGTGCCACCTAGCTGCCCCTAGAATGTAAACTCTTTAGAGACAGGAACTATGTTTGGGTGGGGGGGAACTGGGGGTACCAGTAACATGACTGGCACACAAAACCTCCTTAATGAATGTCTGTTGCTTTGCCTTGCACCTTAAAGATGATGAAATTTTTCCATCTGCCTTTAACCTTTCTATGTATGATGTCCCCCATTAGAGTGTAATCTCCTTCAGAGTACAGACTGTCTTAGTTTTCTATTTGTATCCCCAGGGTCTCCTGCAGTGTCTTCCACAAAGTAAGTGCTTAATAAATATCTTTCTCTTGCTCTTGCCCTCTGGCCCTCCTGCCCTCCCTCATTCATTTATTATTCTATGATCTCCTTGATGTAAGAACTTCATCACCAAGAAAACTCTACAATTGAAGAAACCTTCTTATTCTATGTGACTCTTTTTATAACCTCCCATGAGTCCTCCAAGGGGGTGGGGATCACCCAACACGATGGGAGCCTTTATTTAGCTCTCTGGACATTGAGGGAATGTTATTAGAATGTGTAGGATTGCCATCTATTATCTTTTACTCTCACTACCTGAATGGTCGGGTGTCTTTTCTGGTTATATACTTATATTCTGATGACAATCTTTATGCCAATTGGCCTGCACAATGGAGGCAGTTAAGTGGAACAATGGATAGAAATAGTCCTGGGGTAAAGAAGACTCATATTCCTGGATTCAAATCCAGCCTCAGACACTTACTAACTGTGTGACCCTGGGCAAGTCCCTTAACTGCTTGCCTCAGTTTTCTCATCTGCAAAATGAGTTGGAGAAGGAAAGGATAAACCACTCCAGCATCATTGCCAAGAAAACCCCAAATGGGGCTACTAAGAATTGGACATGACTGAAAAGCAACAACAAAAGCCTGTGTAATTCTCAGTTGGAAATGTGTTACTGCCTATTCATATCCAACATGTATTTTTCCATGCCTTTATGATGACCCTTACCTTTGCTCCCTCAGAGAGCAGAGTATTCTAGGTATTGACATGATACTATACCACAGGAAATTTCCCCCCAAAATATAGAGCTTTGTTTCAGAAAGAAGCTTGGGGTTACTTAAATAATGGTGGAATTCCCCAAAGTTCATCTGACTCTCCTCCTATTTAATTCTGGACCCTTTTCATGGAATGCAATGTCTGTCTGAAGTATATGCTCTGAAAGATGAGCTCCATTGGGCTTTCCCTTCTACTTCAGGTCAGAAGCTGGAAAATAATCATTTTTCATCTATTTATTTCTCCTGCATGAAGTAGTTTGGTCAAACTGATAAAAGATTATGAATCTCATTTAGGAGGCTCTGCAGTATCTTGGGGCCTGGTGTAATCAGCACAATGACATCTGCAAACATAAGCATCTGGAAGACTTTGCTATAGGGAATCTCTTATCACTTGGACTTCACAATGGATAGATCTCCTCATGGCAGTAAACTTCTGGAGCAAGCTCACCTTTTGATGTTTTTATTTTCATCATGTGTTATCATAATCAGAAGATGACCAACATTGTAAACTCTTTTGTTGAGCAGCCATGTGGCAGAGTGCAGAGAATGCTAGACAAGGAGGCAGAAAGGCCTAGATATGATTCCTCCCGCTTCTACCCCTGTCCCTCAGCTTCCTCAACTTGTAAAATGGGAAGAGGAGTAGAATGATACCTACCTCACAGGGTTGTTATGAAGACCAAACATCTCTAAAGAACATTCTAAACCTTATAAACTATTATTATTGCATGTTTTAAAGAACTGTAAATGATTCTAATATATGCATGACATCCACCTTTTGGGAAGAGAGCCTTTAAGAAATGAGAGAGAATCAGAAAGACCACTGCCAACACTGTTCTTGCAATTTTTTCAAACAGCAGACCACATCTTTGCAGTCACCGAGTTGACTTAAGGTTATAGGGAATACAACTGTGATGATTGTTTTTTGACTAACAAATAGTATTTGATTCAGCAGATGAAACTATTTTACATTTTAGAGGTGCTAAATGAATGTCAAATCAAAATCAAGTGAATAAATCATTACTTCCCAACATATACACATACCCCTGTCCCCAATGGTAAAGTGTGAAATAGTGCTGGGCACTAGGAGGCCTGGGGTCTTGTCACAATGCTTCTACTCACCAAGGGCTGTAGGGATCTTGTACAAGTCTTTTAACTTCTGAGGGAAAGGAGCCCTCAGTTTTTTTTTCTCCATATATGAAAGGAATGGACTAGATCATCTTTAGGGGACATTCCTGCCCCAAATGATTCTAGGAATAAAACATAAATGATGCCAAGATAGTTCCTATTCTGTAGAAGAGCATGCTTCATACTCTACTCCTTAGCAGTTTGTAAGCCCCTTGAGGATAGAAATTGTTCCATGATTGGTTGTCTGTAACCTTAAGCACAGTGCTAAGGAATATGTCAGTGATGTTGAATTGAACCTACATGGTATAGAATCTTTGTCATGGCAGTTGGGGCCGCCATCTCTTCTTAAACTTTTCCTTTCTATGTTGGTATGCAACAGACAGGAATTCAGGGATTCAGGATGAATCAATATGCACATTACACTAATTGGCAAAGGGCAACAGCCTGAAACGTTCAGTGCGCGTGTACGTGATTATTATTGAAAAGTCTACTCCTACCACTAGAAAAATGAAATGCTGCAGTGGGGAGGAAGTTCTTTTTCTCAATTGAACATCATTCCTTTCTTCCAATTTACAATAAACAACAACTTCAGGAACTGTGAAAATGCAGGAGAATTTATGAGGGCAAGGCCTAGTCCTTGGGGAATCAGTTGAGTGACTTCCTCACTTTTTTAGAAATCCTATTCAATTATAATAATACATTAACATCCATTATGCTGGCATATTAACCCTATCATTCATAAATTTTAATCTATTCTTTACCATCAAAATACTCACTGATATATCTGGTGATAATTCAATATTTAAACTGGAAGGATCAGCCTTGATGATAATAAAAATCCATGGCCTCTTTGTCCTCAAAATATCTCCTTCACAAGCTTACTGGAGTACTGAAAATTCACAGCATCCTTACATCCTTCTTCTGAAGTTTCATTTTTTGGCCTAAAGGTGACTCTGAGTTCTTTAAGCCACTGCCAGTAGAATACAAAGTCTATTAGATCCTTCTACGTTGGAAAGACTTTGAGTAGGACCTCACTGGCAGATGTGCCATCTTTCATCTGAGAATGGCAGCCTCACTAAGGGTTGGAAATCTCAGCACCGGAGAGCTGATCCATAAAAGGGAGCTTTGGTTTGGTCATTTTCATAGCACTTGCTCAGAAAGGACTGGCTACTAAGGGGAAGAGAGATTATAATCTACTCTGACTAGCAAAACACTCCAAATAGGGACATCACATATCCCTGAAGTAGGGAAATAAGGCCCTAAGGGAATCTGAATGGAAAAAAAGGCATTCTTTTAACTGGAAAAGATGGCCAAGACTGAGTTGAGTAGTGACTCTGGACATTCACTGACATCAGTAAAGGGCAGGTCTTCTATGGGCAAATTAGACTTGGGGTGGGTGGGGGAGGAATGAAGACAATAGAAGATTGAGGTTCTGTCCCAGGCTGGGGAAATTCACCAGAGGGAGAAAAGTTGTCAAGGGGTTTCTAAAAGGAGGGGTGGTTAGACTTTGCTGGCATTCTGATGCTGCTTTAGGTTGACTGTAACAACCATTGAAGTAAGTGGATTGATTCTACTTTCACTAAAACAGAAAGGATGAGTTTTTCTTTCTACATTCCAGAAAGCAGCATATGATGACAGGCATGAAATTGGTAAGCTCTGGGAGAGAAATTGCTGACCTCTCCTTCCCCTGAAAATTTTAATCATAGCTTAGCTGAACGTGGGTCTGGCACAGTTTGGTTCAGGTGACTGGACTAGATGACTTCCCAACATTCTTTTGACATCAGGGTTCTTTGAGACCTCTGTTTAGCCTCTGAGACAAAAATGACACAATATACTCAGGAAATGTCACATAGAAACTCAACTTTCAAAGGCTTTCCCATGTCTTATTTATTTTTTTACAGAAAGAGTCTTGGATTACCCAACTGACAATAAAAGTACCGGTCCCTAAATTACAATCTCTACCCCCCCCTTCCAAAATCCCTCCAAAACTACCTTGGAAACTTAAGGGAGTATAAAAAATCATTCAAACAGATTTTCTAGGAACCAATACAAAATCCATTTGTGACCAATGGGATTTATGAAGCACTCATTCTTCACCTTTTCTTTCTTATAAAGCTTTTGGTAATGAAAACATTTTACCTCGGGGCTTCAAGGAGAAGAATAGCTATGACTGGTGTTTCTAAACTGGCCATAAAAATATATGTAGCCAAGTGGATTTAATACTCAATATGATATGACCTTAGGGTGATGGAGAGCTTGAGATTCATGGTTCTTTTGGAAAGTGAGTAAAGGATGTAAGGCTGAACTTTCTGGTTCATGAAGTAGTATGGGATGTTAGGTATAGGCTGCACAGATTATACAATCTCAAAACCATTAAGGCTGAACAAATGAATGAAAAGCATATATTAAATATTTATTATGAGCAAAGCACTGTGCCAAGGGCTAGGCAGATGATGTAGGGCAGCTAGGTGGTGCAGTGGATAGAACACTGGCCTTAGAGTCAGGAGGACAGGAGTTCAAATCCAACCTCTGACACTTATTAGCTGTGTAACCTTGAGCAAGTTACTTAACTCTGATTGCCTCACATCCAGGGCCATCTCTAGTCATACTGATTCCTATTTGGTCACTGGACTTAGGTGGTTCTGGAGAAGAAAGTGAGGTTGGTGACTTAGCACAGTTCCCTCCCACACTCAAATTCAATTCACATGCCTGTCATGGCATCAGCTTCCTGATGTTCTTCTTCGAAAATGAAGGACAAACATTATTATTATTAGGCAGATGAATGCAAAAGGAGACAGACCTATATGAATTTCCATGGGGAGGCCCTATTTATAGGAGAGAAGCAGTCAGGGAAAGGAGTTATGGACTGAAAAGGTGAAAAGATGGTGAGTAGAACAATAAGACAATCTTTTCACATTTCCTAACCAGATTATCCATGGTAGGGACAATTTGCTTATTGTACTTAGAGAAAGAGGTAAAAATCAGTTGGCTAGTATAGTAGGGTAGAAAATCATCAGGGTGAATATATAGGCACAGGGTCCCAGGGACAACAGACACCAGTGGTTTATCCAATCCCAGAAGAAGTGTTTTCATTCTAACTGCCCTCTGCAGGAGAGACTGCAGGCATTTCCTCCATTTCACAGAGGAGGAAATTCAGCATCAAAAAAGATAACACACTTAACCAAAGTTACACAGCTAACATCAGAATGATGATTTGAAACACAACAGACAGATTTGAGGAAGATGAACAAAAATGTCAGGCTAAGGAATTTGTGTATTATTTGATATTCAATGGGAAGTCACTAAGGGTTTCTGCAGAGGGGGATTCACAGGGGCAAGATCTATGATTTAGGAAAGTCACTTTCTTTTTCCACTTGACTAATTTTAATTTTAAATATATTATTTTCTTCAGTCAAGTTTTCTATTTCCTTTTCCAATTTTTCCTAATTCTTCTGCATAACTCTAATTTATTTTCTCAATGTTTCTTTTCCCTCCCTTCATTGGTTTTAAAAATCCCTTTTGAGCTCTTCCAAGAGAATGTTTTGGATGTGAGACCAATTCATAATCCCCTTTGAGACGTCACATATAGGCATTTTGTCACTGCTTTCCTCTTCTGAGGTGGAGTTTTGAACTTCCCTGTTGTCAGAGGTTTTTATTTTATTTTTTTTTATTTTGCTCATTTTGAAAGTAGAGCTCTGCCTCTGGAGAACAGGAGGTATAGTCCAAAGCTTTTTGTGCTGGGGTCTGGGGCTCTGGTCCTCAGATGCTAGTGTTAGAGTAGCCTGACCCAGGCCCACCTACTGCACCAGTAGTCTAGGACTCAAAATTTGCCTTCCATGCTGGAACTGTGGCTCTCACTGTTGGCCTGATGAGCCAGGCCTCAGTTGCCTTGGTTCCTGATTTGCACTGTGACAAAGAGCCTCCTGCTGGCTTCCCAGTTCTCCCACCTATGCTGGGTCATACTCTCCCTTTACTCATGTGAGACAGATCTTTTCTGAAGTTATCCCAAGATAATCTAAGCTGAAAAGTTGTTGCACTCTGTTTTTTGTGGGTTCTGTCACTTTAGGGTCTGTTTAGAAGCTCTATTTAAGGGTATTTCAGAGGGAAGTAGGGAAAAGCTCTGCAAGCTTTCTAGCTTTACTCTTAGCATTGTGGATTTAATCAGGAAGTCTCCAGGAAAGTCACTTTGATAAGTGAGGAGAGAATGGAAAGGAGAAGAGAGAGATTTGAGACAAGGAAACAAATTAGGAAGCTAAAGTCATAGTTTGGTCAAGATGTACTCAGGACCTGTGGGAGTAGTGAGAGGAAGACAGATGGGAAAGGGAGGACTGACTGGATTTGCCAAATGACTGAATATAGGGATATGGGAAGTAATGAACCTGAATGACTCAAAAGACAGAAGTTAACTCAACAGATCTAAGGGAATTTGGAGGAAGAACAGGTGTGTGTGTGTGTGTGTGTGTGTGTGTGTGTGTACAAAGGGGGCAGGGGAAGCATAGGGGAAATATACATGCTGCATTTGAGATTTTGATGGGCTACCCAGGAAGAGAGGTTCAATGACCAATTGATAAGAAGTGACTGGAATGAAAGAGAGATTAAAGATGAGTTCTAAAAATTTGGGAATCAATTGGATGGAGGTGACTAATAGGAGCCTATGAGATCACTGAGGGAGAAAATTTATTTATTGAGAGAACATAGAGAGAATGTCACCAGAGTCTAGAGAACATTCCTAGAACTCATCGTGAAGGAATGGTTCAATAGGGAGGTCAACAAGCAAATGCTTGTGTCAAAGGAGGCAAGGGAGGAGGGAACATCTAGTGGCTGGTTAATTTAGACAAAGACCACAGAAAGCCTGGATGATAAAGAATGAGAAAGGACAATTGAATTTCCAGGTAAGAGATACTTATAACTTTGGAGAGGGAAGTTTCAGTTGGATAGCGGTGGCCAAATTGTAAGGGGTTGAGAGATGAGTCAGTGATGAGGAAGTGGAGATAGTCAATTTAGAAAAAAAGCTAGAAAGGAAGAAAAGAAACACTTACTGTTTGCTCACTATGTGCTAGGTACTCTGCTAAGTTCTTTACAAATTTGATATTTACTGCTATCCCACCAGGTAGGTACTATTATTATCTCCACTTTATAGCTGAGGAAAGTGAGACAAAAAGATGTAAGTAACTTTCCTAGAGTCACCCAGCTAGTAAATGTGTGACGATGGATTTAAACTCACAACTTCCTGATTTCAAGTGTAGTGGTCTCTCTGCTGTGCTACATGGCAATGGAAGGAAAGGAAGGGGAAGAGATGGAGGGAAGAAGACAAGGAAAGAAGGAAGCATAGAAGGAAGGGAGGGAGGGAGGGAGAGAGGCAGAGAGGAAGGAAGGGAAGGAAGGAAACAATCATCCATTAAGTACTTTCTATGTGTACTGTAAAAATACAAGAAAAAGCAGGGAGGTTCCATTCTAATGGGAGAAAAAAGTGCAAAAAAGAAGGGGAGAAGTTGTGAGGGGAGAAGAAAGTACCCAGTATAGTGGCATGGTTAGGCAATTCAGAAGCTGTCCCAGAGGGGGAGTGGCAGCTTATTTAGATGATTCCTTTGAACAATTTTTCATCAAAAGGGATAAAAAGTATAGAATAATAACTGGATAGCATGACAGGATCAAGTGAAGATTTTTAAGGGTTTTTTTTTTTGCAAGGCAATGGGGTTAAGTGGCTTGCCCAAGGCCACACAACTAGGTAATTATTAAGTGCCTGAGCCCAGATTTGAACTCAGGTACTCCTGACTCCAGGGCTGGTGCTCTATCCACTGCACCACCTAGCCACCCTTCAAGTGAAGTTTTAGAGACATGGTTAGGCAGCAGGGAAAATTCTTATAGAGCAGCTAAGATGGAGGGAAGAAATCATCAATGGACAAGGTTTAGTCCCATGCCTGAGATACACATTTAGCATCATTCTCTTGTAGCAGCTGTTCCTAATTCAGAAGTATGTCACACTTGGGAAACATGCCTCAACTACTACTTCCATCACTAAAAAGAAAAATGAGTAGTATCTCAGAAAAATCTACCTCAAAGAATTTCTGTAACATAAACACTCCAATGAATAAATGCATGTCATTGACAATTTGGTTCAGACTCATCTTTACAAACTGATTGTGTGTTATTGTCTGTCATGTCTATGCTTCAACCACAGTGGTCAACTGTAATTCACCATAGGTGACATGCTATTTTTGGGCTCCATACATTTTTTGGATTGTTTCCCATGCCTAAAATGCTCTCATACTAACCCTACTTCATAGAATTTCTAGTTTCCCTCAAACCACAGCCCAGGTCCCATGTCCTACACAATATTTTTTACAAGTCTATCCATTTTCTTCTAAGATCATTGAGCCCATAAATTCATATAGCACAATAGTATTCTATCACATTCAAATACCATAACTTGTTCAGTTGTCCTCCAGTTGACAAGCATCCCTGCATTTTCCATTGCTTTGGCATCACAAAGAGAGCTGTTATAAAGATTTTAGAACACATAGATTCTTTTCCTTTTTTTCCTCTGTTCATCTTTGGAAATAGAGCTAGTAGTGTTATTGCTAGATCAAAGGGCATAGGCAATTTAATAACTCTTTGGGCATAATTCCATATTGCTCTCCAAAATGGTTAGATCAGTTTATAATTCCACCAATAATGTATAAATGTCACAATTTTTCTATATCCCCTCTGACATTTGTCTATTTCTCCTTCAATCATTTTAGTCAATCTTATAGGTGTAAAATGATATCTCAAGGTTGTTTTAATTTGCTAAGCTCTTTGCAAATTTGATATTTACTGCTATCCCACCAGGTAGGTACTATTATTATCTTAACAATTAATCTCTAATAAATAATTATTTAGAGCATTTTTTCATGACTATAAATTGTTTTGATTTCTTCATCTAAAAACTGCCTATTTATATCCCTTCTTGACTATTTGTTAATTGGGGAATGACTCACATGACTCATAAATTATACATTTTACAAAATTTTTTATGTAAGCCTTTTATATGAGAAACTAGCTATAATTATATTTCACAAAATTTTCTCATTATGCCTTTTCTAATTTACTTCCCCACCCCTCCTTACCTTATTGCTTTGTTTATTAGGTTTCTTTCCATTTACATTGTGTATATATACATATATATGCCAACACACATATAAAATGCATATACATAGCTATTTGCATATTGACAAGGACTATGGTGGAATCTAGGGCCTGGTCACCTGGTTTTACACCAGGAACAACATGGCAGTAAATTTTAGACATAGTTGTGGTATACCACTACCCCACTTTATGACTGTAGCAGGTCACTGAGCCAAGCAATAATGTACAAGGGTGAAGGAAGGGGTAGATCCTGACCTAGCCACAAAGTTCTACACCAATAATTAAAGTTAGATATATGAGATAATGGGAAACAGTCCTACTGCAATGAAGAAATACAAGAGGCTAAAATAATTCCAAGATAATAAAACCAGAAGGAAATAACTTCAAGACAATAAACAATAGAATCTCAGGGGAAGAAAGAGTGGATATGCCATGAGGACTTCAAGGATGGATTTAAGAAATCATGGAAGAGCTGAAGCAAGAGATAAGAAATGAAATTATAAAATGTGTAGAGAGCAAAGCTTTCAGCAAAAAAGTAAGGAATCTAAGCAGCTGACATTGATAAATTGAATGGAACAAATAGAATGGAACAAATGGAACAAATGGAACAAACTCAATGATTCAAGAAGGCAGCAAGAAATATCAGAGCAAAGTTAATGGTCTTAAAAATTGAAAGAACAAATGAAACATTTTCTATAAAAAATCTGTCCTGGAAAACATAAGAAATTAAAAGAATTTAAGAAGCATTGAACTTCCAGAAAACTGTGACCAAGAAATAATCTAGATTTTGAGAAATCATTAAAAAATGATCTAATACTTTTAGGGTGAAAGGGTAACAGGGAAATTGCCATCTTTTCAAAAGATACTCAGAAATTTCATAGCAAAAATTCAGTTTCCAAGTCTAAATAAAAATAGAGCATATGGCTAGCAATAAAAGTATCAAGTATCAAGCGATCATGTAATAATTAGCAACAATTATTATAAGAGAAAGTAAATCATGGAATATGATGACCAAAAGGCAAAGTTAAATTACTTCTGGCCAAAAATAATTTGTATAGCAAAAATGAGTCTAATTTTACTAGAAGTGAAATGGAATTTTTGTAGCCTGCCCTAGAGAACCTATAACCATTCCATCTGAGAAAATTCATATCCAGAAATGCTCAGAATGCTCAGAAATGCAAACACTTGACACACAAAAAACTTAAAAAGGTAGCTATGTTTTTGCAGTTTAATTGAAGAAAGTGCTTACTTCCTAATGGAGGAAAAAAAAGAGGTTATTAGTCCTTCAAAACTTCACTGTGTTCAAGAGGTAAAGAAAAATAAATTCACTGCCTGGTGAAATTTTGTTCGGCTCTGTATGATTTTAGAGAATAAAGCAAAATTAGAAAGAAAAGTAATCCACAGGGAAGACATGAGAAAGAAGAAGTAACTATTCTCATAAAAGAGACACATTAGAAGAACATACAAACATGTAGGTATGGGTAGAAAGGGTGGGCATTTCATGAAACGTACTCCTACCTGAATTGGAAGGATGGAAACTATATATGCATACACTCCAAGGAAACAGTGAGGTTAGTGTAGAAATATGTTAAAGTCAACACAAGTCTAAATAGGGATATGAATAAGAAATACTATACAAAATGAACTTTAACTAGGGAGGATGGATTATAGAGCAGGAAATCAAAAAGAAGAAAAAAAAGATGTAACTTCAGCCTAGGTTGGTTGGGGGTGAATGGGGTATTCAGGGAAGATGGATATCTCTGATATTAGGGCTTGAGGAACCCTTTTTAGGGCTGCTCATTTACCTTTGTCATGTACCTTCACCTCAATCTCACCTATGGCTCTGAGAAAGTATAGATTACCAATAACCATGCCCCAGTAAACCATTCAGGTTGAGGATAACTGACAGGCCTCAAATCTGTTGTGAATTAGGGGGTATAACTACCCCAAGCACGTGAAGACTTGCCCTGGTAGAATAGGCAGATAAGAATGATTTGTTCCAACAGCCATGAAGGCATTGTGGAGTACTTAGAACTTGATAAGACATTAAAGTCATCAATGTCATCTATTGTTTTTCAGGAAATTGCCATTTATCCTGATTTCTGTCTTACCACTGGCCTTCAATGACTCAGGAAGAAAGATAAGCCTGATGACTTTTTTGCACTTGTTTTATTTTTTTCCCAAGACAATGAGGCTAAATGATTACAGTCCCACAACCAGGTAATATTGAATGTGTGACTTCACATTTGAACTCAGGTTGTCCTGACTCCAGGACCAGTGCTCTATCCATTGCACCACTTAGCTACCCAGACTGATGACTTTGTGCAAGTCTGCCTCACTTAAATTCAATTCACAGGCAAGTCAGAACATCACCATTCTCTTTAAAACTGATTCTTAAAATGAAGGATTAGCAACAAGGCTGGATCAAAAAAAGAAATACAAAGGAATAGGTGCAAGCTACCAATTAGCGATAAAGAATACTGACTTCACTCTTTCATCCATCACTTTCTTTTTCTTTATAAATGAAAGAATGTGGGAATCAAGAGAGGATGATGTGATGGAAATAAAAACCCATCTAACAAATAAAAGGGGTTGCAGAAAGACAACTATTGGTGGTATGTATTATTGGTACATGAATTCTTATAACCATTCCAGAAAGAACTTTGCAATTATAAAAAAAAGTGATTAATATATTGCTATCTTATTTTGTATTGTGATCTTTTGTCCAAGAGATTGTGCTGCTAGGCATATACCTCAAGGATGTCAGTGATAAAAAAGGAAGGCTCCCTATATGAAAAAATATTTATAGCAACACTTTTTGTACTGGTAAAGAACTAGAAACACACTAGGCTTTCATCACTTAGAAAATAGTTGAAAAAGTTGTAGTATGTCAATAAAATGGATGTTACTATGCTGTAAAAATTGATGAACATGATGGATATAAAGAAAGACATGGAAAGACTTATGTAAACTGATTCAAAGTGAAGTGGACTGAACCAGGAAAACACTACACAAGAATAAGAAAATGATTGTGATAGAATATTTTGAAATTATAATGACCATACTTTACTCCCAAGGAATATTATGTGAAGGAATCCATTTCTCTTCTTCCCCCAGTATTCTTTAAAAAAGCTAGTAGTTTATGGTTATGGAATACTTCATAGAATGTCAAGACTTTTTCCAATGTGTTGTTTGGTTTTTAAAAAATTAAAATAATTTTACCAAAAAGGAAACACTTAGAAGAAATGAAGGAAGAATTGGGGGAAAAACAACCAATATTTCAAGGATTAAAAATTGCAATGAGTTCTGAAAAGCAAACTACATGACATTATTAAACACAATTGGATAGAAAATAATTGAAAGACAAGCTTGAGAAGAAAAAGAACTAAAAATAACTAATACACAATGAAGTAAAAGATTTATATAACAAAGCAAGAACTAAAAACATTAGATTAAATAGGATTCCAATTGATAAAAGAAAAAAGAAAAACAAAAATCGTGTTCAAGGATTCAGATAAAACACCACACTCTTCAAGAAAAGGATAAAAATCCTAAAAGTTGCACCACAAATTTCTAAATTATACACACTATTTGAAAAGAAACAAATTCAGTTCTAGAGAAATGCTACTGGTAAGGATGTATCTTCAAAAATCCTTAACTAAAGAGAACCGTATAAAGAGTAGAGAAAGAAATTCACATCTACTAATGGATGAGCAATTAGCAATACTGTCACAGTTGAAACTTGTAAGAAAAGTTGAGATTTTGTATAGATAGGTATGTAGGTAAATGAAAAAATAATGTATACAATCAATTTCAACTTCAATAGAGCCCAACAAATGAGAGTTGGGGATAAAACATGTATGCATTATAATCATCAACATAAAAAGGAAAGGATGCTAAGAACTGCTTTTAATACTAACAAAGTCTCTACTCACAAATAAGAGAAAAGTCATATTTAACTCTCCCATAAAGGTAGCTGTCAACTCAAGGATTTCCAGATCAAGCAGAAAATACTGCAAGTTGTCAAAAAGACACAGATCATGTAACAAGGAAGCCCAGTCACATTTGTTCAGGACCTTCAACAGGAAAGAAAAGGAAGGATTGAAATATGAGATAGTCTGAAACAAGGGGAAATGATATGCACCCAAGGATAACATTCTGCAAAGTTGAAGATAATCCTGTAGAGAGAAATTTTTAAAAAACATTATCAATGACTTCAGTTAATTCATTTTGAGAAAACTACGAAGGTAATAGATCAAAGAAATATTAGCAAGTTAACCATTTGAATAGCTGAAAAGGGCTAGGTGAATCTATTGCTTACATATGAAAACACTATTGTCCCCTGGGAATGCCATCTTGTCTAAGGTCATCAAGCAAACAAAGAGACAAAACTTCTGGATTAAATCTTCAAAAAGAAATACCCTGTACAAGGAGAGACAATGGAAAGAATCAAGGCAGCAGAGGTGAAGGTCATTCACTTCAGCTTAAGCTAGGGGGAGATACTGAGAATATCATGAATCAAACTCTTTTCTAAACCAGGTATGAAAGTCTAAACATGATTTAAGAAATAGAAATAAGGAAAGGACAGGGTTGGGGATATGGTAGGAAATCGGGTGAAAATGATTTTAACTAGTTTGTAATGTTTAGGAGGGAATTTTCTTTTTTTTTGAAATTTTTATTGTTTTTTTGAATTTTACAGTTTTTTCTCCCAATCTTGCTTCCCTCCCCCTCCACAGAAGGCAGTCTGATAGTCTTTCCATTGTTTCCATGCTACACATTGATCAAAATTGAATGTGTTGAGAGAGAAATCAGATCCTTAAGGAAAAAAACAAAATATAAGAAATAGAAAAATTACATAATAAGATATTTTTTTTAAATTAAAGGTAATACACTTTGGTCTTTGTTTAAACTCTACAATTATTTCTCTGGATACAGATGGTATTATCCATCACAGATACCCCCCAAATTGTCCCTGCTTGTTGCACTGATGGAATGAGCAAGTCCATTAAGATTGATCATCACCCCCATGTTGCTGTCAGTGTGTACAATGTTTTTCTGGTTCTGCTTATCTCACTCAGCATCAGTTCATGTAAATCCCTTCAGGCTTCCCTGAATTCCCATCCCTCCTGGTTTCTAATAGAACAATAGTGTTCCATCACACACGTAGACCACAGTTTGTTAAGCCATTCCCCAATTGAAGGATATTCACTCAATTTCCAATTCTTTGCCACCACAGACAGGGCTGCTATGAATATTTTTGTACAAGTGATATTTTTACCCTTTTTCATGATCTCTTCAGGGTAGTGGTATTGCTGGATCAAAGGGGATGTGTATTTTTATTGCCTTTGGGGCAAAATTAGGAGGGAATTTTCTTAAGCAAAACAAAGTAAAGTTAGGAATAATGGGATAAGAACAAACCCCTGAAATTTGAGTTTGGGGAGGGGAAAGAGTCTAGAATGTTACTGTTTTGAAAAAATACAAACTCTAAATAGTGGTTCCTTACGAAGTAATATGAATTGATAAGGAGTAAAAACAAATGTATCATATCTGTGAATATGAATGAGATGAATTTATACCTAAAATGAAGGAGATTGGCAAAAAGAATTAGAAAGGAAAATTCAACAATTTATTATATACATGAAGCAGTCAAATGTACAGGTAGAGTGGAATTTTTTAATCTTTAAACAAAAAAGCAGGAATAGTAATTGTGATCAAGGTGAAGCAATGATAAAATAGATATAAGCCAGACAAACAATTATGCATTAAAAATAATGAAATGATACCATATATATGTATATGTACAATGAATATAAATAGCATAGCATATAAGTATTTTAAAGGGAAGTTAACTGAAGTATAAAAAAGATAGGCAGTAATATAATTATGTTAGGTGACTTCAATGAGTTTCAGTCAGATATGAACAAATCTAACATAAAGATAAGAAAGCTGAATAAGAAATTAAGAATGAAGAGGGTGTTAGGAAATGAGATATAAATTACCTCCCTTGATTATTGAACAAGATAACCTTAAGGTAAAAATCTATATTTCAGAAATTCATCATATCATTGTAAAAACTTATGACATGAGAGGGCACAAAGGGCTCATAAAGAAATGCAGAACTATTAAACTTTCTCTTTACAGATCATAAAGGTAGAACATTAGAATTGAAATAAGGAAACACTGAGTTAAAGTCCTGCTTTAGGAACTTATGATCTGTGTGAGCCTGGGCAAATCACTTAAGTGCTCTGGAAAATGAAGTTAATATTAGCCTATTTCAAAGAGTTGTGAGAATTAAATGTAACATATATGTAAAGCACTTTGCAAAACCTTAAAGCACGGTGTAGACATTTTGTAATATTATTATTATGCTAAAGGAATTTTGGGACCTCCTTTATTTTCTCAGTGCTTAGAACTTTAGCTGGCATATAGTAGATGTTTAATAGATGTTAGTTGACTGATTAACATCTGGCAGACAAAACAATATTAAAATGTTATTGCATATAATGAGCAGGTCAAAGAATAAATTATATAAATGCACTTTAAAAATAACATGTGAGAGTTGATTGAATCAATTAATTGCTCTAAATCAAAGGAACTCCTTAATCAGGTCTGAAAATAACTCTAGTGTATCAGTCAGTCGGTCGGTCGGTCAACCTAAAGCACTGGAATAAAAAGTGAGCAAATTCTGGATCAGTTTGGAAGTAGTAAATACAATTGGATGAAATGGAGTAGCGCTATAC
The DNA here is from genome assembly GCF_037893015.1 of Macrotis lagotis. NCBI lineage: Eukaryota > Metazoa > Chordata > Mammalia > Peramelemorphia > Peramelidae > Macrotis > Macrotis lagotis. Next base: position 70,988,845 of record NC_133666.1, read on the forward strand.
AAAAACATGAGTATAATTTGGTTTGGTTGAGAGGACTCAGTTATATCGTATGGAGCTTGTATTCAACTAGCAAGTTGAATAATATTTGGGACAATAGAGACTTGGGAGTTGTTCCAGCCAAGTAAGGACTTTGTGAACTTTGGAGGGTCAGAGGATTTGAACTTCTTCCTTAAAGTCCTAGCAGTGTCCCAGAAGCATCCATGGCTGGTAATAGGAGTTGAGGATTAAGTAGATCCATTTAGAAAAGGTAGCTTCAGGACTTGATAAGGAAGGAAACCAGCATAACTTCATGTCCAATCAGATGAAGAGCCCCTTAATAAGAGGAGTGTGTTGAAAATTGTAGCAAAAGAAATTGTAGGAATTGTAAATTATCCCATTCATCACATATGTTTTAAGCCTGAGCCCACTCTCCCTGGACTCTTAATGTACTCTTGAGAAAAAATCAGACTTTTATTGATGTATTTTATCCTCAATCTTCTTATTATACCATCCTTAGTAAAATACCTCTTTATAAAAGCTACTTAAGCCTGACTACTGATATCAAATGATAATGATACATGAAAGCATCCTAGCAGAGGCCCATTAAAAATCATTCACAAAACATTAGAAATACCCTGCAACTCTGATGAGAGTTACCATATGTGGACCTGGATTGTACATATGAGTGGGGTGTGGGAGAGATACTCCAGAATCTGTGCTACAGTGACATTTTTGGACTGGAGCTAAAGCAGGATCTTAAGGAAAATGTATATCTCAATATAAAAGAGAAATAAAAGATGAATGATGTCATAAGAACATAAAATCATAGATTTGGAGTAGGAAGGTACCTTCAGAGTTATCTCGTTCACTTCCCTTAGTTTATCATTAAAGAAGCTGATGCCCAGTGAGGTTAAGTGACATAAGTTTACAGTTTGAAAGGAGGATCTGAACCTGGATAGTCCTCTGACATCAAATCCAGTATTTTTTCCAGAAAAAAAGCTGTAGAAAATACTTAAGTTAATAATTTACAAGGAGGCATTAAAGTAGAAAGTTTGAAAAGCAAAGTGATAAGATTCAAAACAAAATAGAGTATTGAGCTGGTAAACAAAGCAAAGGGTTATTTAAAAATATTAATAATATGAATTGAACCAAATATAATTTTGTTTAATCGGAAGAAGAGAGGGCAAAAAGCAAATGATTAAAACTGAGAAAAGAGAATTAATGAGTGAAGAGGAAATCTGGGGACATTTTAAAGGAATTACTATGTTCAATTTAAGGCCAAAAAACCCCTTTTGCAAACTTAAATAAAAAGATGAATATTTACAAAAACCCAGATTAACAAAATTAGGAATAATGCATCTAGACACTCATATCTCTGAAATAGAAGTGGAACAAACTACAAATGAATTTCCAAAGGGGAAAAATCCTCATCTAAGAGGATTTACAAGTTACTTCTATCAAGCATTTAATGCAAAAATAATTTCTGAGCTAAGAAACAATTCACACACACACATAGAGATAGTGCCTTAGCAAATTCCTTCTATGACACAAATAGAGGGATCAAAAACAGGAAGAGAGAATTCAGAGACAGAAAAATCACAGAGTGACATCAGTAATGACGAGTTGTCAGTAGAGTATGCAAAATATTAGAAAAGAGGTTGCCAAAATACATTCTCAAATGACTCACTGTGACCTCCTTATATTTATATGAGAATTAAAAAATCATGTTTAAAACAAATGTTTATAATACATTTATGATAATATAGTAAAATATGATAAATGTTTTTATAATTAAATGTTTTTAAAAGCATAAGCATAAAAAAGACATTTTTACAACATGATCAAGAACAGTAGTCCAAGACCAAATAGAGTTATTTGTAATAGACAAATATTGGAAACTTTTCCTCAAAAGATCATGGATAAGGTAATGATATCTAATGCCTTCAGAAAGTTGTGACAGGGACAGAAATGCTTTCTTTAGTAATAAAATATATTAAATGCATTGAGGGAATATGTGCATGGGGAATATAGAAGCAAAATATTTCTACTTGCAGTTGATGTTTTGGCTTACCTACAGCATCAAGGAAAAAATAAAAAAAGAACATTATTGATTTAAGTAATTTAAGTAATATAATTCTATACCCCACCACTAGCTTTTCTGTATATTTTTAGCAAAATCCAGAAGAAAAGAGAGGGAGAAAGATTTATTCTGGTTTTGTCTTTGTGTCTCCAAGTACTATGTTCTATGTCTCCACTGTCATACAGAATAGGTACTAACTAAATGTCTGCTGTAGGGGAATTCAGGACGGGCTCTCTACCTAAGCCATCTCTCCCAGGATGTGAAATTGTGTCAGTAGACAGTCATTTCTTTAGGTCATGATGGATGTATCTCTAGATATTCTTATTAAAAGTCCCTTGCCACTTTTTCTGGGAAAGCTTTTCTGCTAGTATGTAATTAGCCATCATTAATATCTAGTCACTTATTTCCTTTTACAAGTTAACTGATAAAGGAATGGGGGTCTTGGGAAGATTTTAATAAGAGGGAATGAGGCATGGGCACTCACAGTCATGGTGATCACCCTAGTTCAGACAGATCCTTATCCCTTTTACTGGAATACTGAAATATCCTCTTATATTTTTCATTGCCAATGGATTCTCCAAAAAGCCATGTTGCTCAAGATGCCTTAGTGGTCATGTCTAACAATACATGCCTCATTCGATACCAATCATACACCAGCTCTGCTCTCCTTCCTCACTCCCTTGCCATAAAATCCCTATTAGCTGTATTACCAGTTTGACTCAAGTGTTATCTATTCCATGACAAGGCCATGCTCAGGCCTCCTGGTTATTACTGTCCCCTCCCAAATGATTTCATATTCATTCTGTTTAGATTTTGTATTTATTCATTCATGTCTAAGCTGCTTCTTCCTAGGAGAATGTAAGATCTTTGAGGCTGGGACCTATTTTCCTTCTGTCCCTGTATTCCCAGGGTCTGGACCATTATAGGTATTTAGTGTTTGTTGATGAAGTAATAAAAACCTGAAATGAATAATGGAAAATTAAGAGGTAAAGGGACCCTAGGTAGAGTTTCTTTTTTCCCCTTAAGATGTCATTAAAACAAAGTGCAGCTTCTGTTGTAGGTGTTATGCAGGGACTACTCATCCTGCTAGAGCTGAGAAAGGTCAGAGGCATTGGCTGACAGCTCAACATTTTCTTCTGCAAAATATTCTCAGAAACAGTTTCTGAGACAAAGGCCAAAACTTCTCTCCAGGTAAACTTCTTCCATTTGCTAGTGTGTGGTTCTAAAAGGGCTCCAAAGCCCAGAGTCAGTATATCACTGACTCTCAATGTTTCCCTAACAATATACTGCCCCAAATAGGAGGTCCACACAGGCTTGATAGTCCCCTGGTTTTCTCTTGCTATTGGATATATTGAGTTGAATGTTGAAAGACCCTTAAAGTTTACTCAGTGTCATTAGAAATGCTCGTTTTTGTAGGGATGTTTATCAATTTCTCTTCCTACTTTTGAGTATTTCTGTCTCCTTTCTTGATAACAAACTGCCAGCTGTTCTTTCTGCTACTCTACTGACAGCTTCAAATAATCCTCCAGCCTCCTGGTTTCTATTTTTTGAGTTTGGTGAAACTTGTTAGGGGATAAGAGCCGGGAACAGGATTTCATTGGTATGGGGAAATTCTAAATGTAGAAGGAAGAATACCCCCTCTATAAGTGCAACTGAGATCTTTCTTTGCAACTTTTTGTCTCAGGGTGATACCTGGAGAACTGAAAAATTAATTTCAATAAGTCCTATTTACTCTTCCAGTCTTTTTATACATCAATGCCCTGATTTCACTCTAGGTCAGACTTTGTGGTGTTCTTCATACATGACCCTTCATTTCCTATCTCCATGTCTTTGTATAGCCTCATGTCTGACATACTCTCCCTTCTCACCTTTGCCTTTTAGAATTCTTACTGTTACCGAACATTGTACCTAGGAAGAGCAGCATTGTGTGATGATCAACTACGACAGACTTAGCTGTCTTCAACTGTGCAATGATCAAAGAATATTCTGAAAGATTTGTGATGACAATGCCATTCCCATCCAGAGATGGAACTTTGGAGTCTGAATGCAGATCAAAGCAGTCTATTTTCACGTTTTTTTGTTTTCATAAGAATTTCTCATAGCATAGTTTTTGCCTTTTGTTCTGTTTCTTCTTCCACAACATGACTAATGTAGAAATATATTTAACATGATTGTACACATACAACTTATACCATATTGCTTGCTGTCTGGGAGAGGGAAAAGGGGAGGGAGTGAGAAAAATTTGGAACTCAAAATTTTATAAAAATGAATGTGGAAAACTAAATTTTTTAATTAAAAAAAGAAAATCAATAGGGGGTAAATGTGAAGTTTTAAATTTTTCTATTAAAATAGGATTTACAGCAAAAAAATCCCTGTTGTTGTTCAGTTATTCAGTCATGTCCAACTGCATGACCCTGTAGCCTGTGGTATGCCAGGCCCTAGATCTGAGGGGTTCTTCTTCTGATATTATCTGTAGAGTTTTCTTGGTAAAGATCCTGAAGGGGTTTGCCATTTCCTTCTCCACTGAATCGCCTTTTGTCAGAACTCTTGACTATGACCTCTGTCTATGTTGGATAAGCCTGCACGGTGTAGCTCATACTTTCATTGAGCTATGTAATCCCCTCTACCATGAAAAGACAGTGATTCTAGAGGAGGTTTAGAATCCTTAGCTTCTGTCAAAATTAAGTTCAAGCATCATCTTCTACATGAAGTCTATCCTGAACCTTCAGCTCTTAATATTTACCTCTCTCCATTATCATCCCCAATTCACTTTGGACTTTGCATCTACTGATATAGACACAAGCTTTAGCTCCCAACAGATCACAGCATTCTTGAGGGAAGGGACAATTTCATTTTTGTCTTTCTGCTTCCAGTGTCTGGCAAAGAGTAGGCATGTAATCAATAAGTATCTATTAATCACCTACTATGAGTTAGGCACTATGTTAAACACTGTTGTCGATTGCTCAAAGTCATAGAGGGAGCAAGTGACAAAACCAGGCCCTCTCAGGGGTGGGGGGGAGAGAATCATACCTTCTACATGTTGGCACCCTGGAGCAAAGACTCACCCCAGTTTTGGTTTCACTCCTAACTATCACTGTTGTATTGTATACTGTATTATAATTGTATAGTTTATTTTTCTTTTAAGTTGACATCTATGTATTGGTTCTCACTGATTTTATTATTGTCTAAAATCAAATGTGACAGAGACAAGGGATAGAAAGAAAATAAAATCCCACCTCTGTAGATGCTAGCCATTTATCTCAACTATGGGTCACCTAGACACTGAATACTCACATTCCTGCCATCACTAATTTTTTAATGACTTTCCCAAAAGGTAATAATGAATGTAGACATAACACCTGAGGAATATCGAGATTCTCATTCCCTCTGGATCACAATTTCCTTTACTTGTTCATGCTTCATTTTGCATAGTGAAGAAACTAGATAAGATGGCCCTGAATGGCTCTCCACAATATGATTCTTTCTCAGTTTGGTACTGAATCACTCAACTCTATTCCATTCTAATCCACAAACATCTATCAAGGCCTCACTTAAATTCTGTATTAATTGATGAAAATAAAAAATATTCAAATCAGAAAGGATCAGACCTCAAGGAGTTTCTATTCTACTGGAGTCAGTTGCTGTTATTTACAATCCACCATGGCTATGTCTAATCTAACCCTTCTTGAGTGTCCCCAACATTGATGCTCAATGGTGTTTGAGGCTTACCAACCAAGTCCAATTTTCTTGGGATTGGGGTGAGGACAGCCACACAAAAGTATGTGCTGCCAAAGATGAGGGCAGTCTTTACTGATCTGACAAAAGTGGACCAGGGAATGATTCTAGATGTCAGCAGCTCTTGGCTCCATCTCTCAGAAATCATCTAAAGTCAGAGGGTATAACACCATGATAGATGACAAATGTCCCTCAGAGTCCTGGTCACCTGCAAGGTTTCCCTGTCCACTTTGATACAAGAATCCCATGAATAGTGACACTGAATTGGTACTTTCCCGAAATAAGAATCAAAGGCAAGGAGTTTTCTCAAACTCCTTTGATACTTACTCTCTTACTCCAAAGGTGGCTATCATGTTCAAATCTATGTGGAAATAGTGTGCCTCTAAGTTTTCCACCTAATTTTCCTATTCTTGTTAGAGGCCCAAAGATGGTAGCAGATGTCTTTTTGAAGATGCTACGCCATGGAGTGTCTTCTCTTCTCTCGTTCCTTAGAAAATTGACTGAGATGTTTCAAGAAACCTGACTACAACTCCCCACAAAGATCAGAATGTATGCTTATTACAGACAATATCACTCACTGATGATGGGTGGGGCTGAGCTGTAAGCAGTGTGAGACAGATGGAAGCCTTTCTCCCAAGCTGTCACTATTTTTTTTTCCTGGAACTAAAAATCCTCCACAGTGTGTCCCAAATTCATATAATGTTATTGAAGGCTAATGGGACCTTTATAGAAGCAGACATTCAGTATGTGTGAAAATTAACGGATTCATCCATCTGCCTACTGGATTCACATCCGAGGAAATGGTTGCTCATCAGTTATCCTACCTAATGGGGAATTCATTTATTTTTACTCAATTGATGATGGCTTCCTATGGCCTGTCGGATCAAATCCAAAATCACTAGTCTGCCATTCAAGTTTCTCTATGATACAACTCCTTCCTATTTACTCAGTTCCATAGTATCTAACTCTTTTCCTGCCCCTTCCAGTGCAGTCAGGCTTCCAGCTTAGCTTTCTCCTAAAGTCTTAAGGTAAATCCAACAAGTTGTAAATGAATGCTGTCTATGTATCTGAAACTGATACAGTCACTGATCCCGTCCAAGGATATGAAAGAGGGGTTAGACCTGGGATTCCCTTAATATGTGGAACTCCTGGATGAAGAAGGTCCATTTACTAATGCAGGCTGTTCCCATTCACTGTCACATATGATTTTAGAGTAGCCTGGAGCACTGGGGTGGGGCTAGAATGTGTTTGCTCCTCCAGGTCATATAGACTTTATTTCAAAGGTGGCATTTCAGAATCCAGCTATTTCTAGCCCAGATGTCAGTTCTCTTACCACTATGCAACACTGCCTCAATCAATTCAAAGTACAAATTTCTTCAAGTTTCAACTTGCATCCTCTTTTTCTTCCTTTGTAAAATGAGATCTCTAGACAAGCTGATCTCCAAAAACCTTTTCAAATCTAAAATTCATCAACTTATGATCCTAAGCCCCAGACCTATCACTCAACCTTCTTCCAACCCTCTCATTCCATCTATAGTCATCTTTTCTTTCAATATTAAGACCCTGCTAGTATGAAAAAATAATACCAGGTCCTGGGATGTAAGCCCCAAATGAAGACTAGTTCCTTTCCTCAAGGAATGTAAACCAGAGGATAGAAGAATGCATTAGAAAGTAGAATTCAACAGGCTGTTTTTATAAAAACCACAGTTGAAAAACAAAAAATTCAGAGAATAAAAGTCTAGAACCAAAAAATATTATATTCAGCTAAACTCCAAAAAGCAAAAGTGAGAGTCTCGATCTCAGACAAGTCAATAGCCAAAAAAGAAATTGAGAAAAATGAGGAAATCATATTATGCTAAAAGGTACTATAGGTGGCAAATTAGTATCAATATTGAACATATATAAACTGAATGGCATAGCATTAAATGAAACGTTGGACAAGTTATATTAAGAAATTCTACTAGCAAGTGCAGTTGGTGGCACAGTAGAGCGAGCACTGGCCCTGGAGTTGGGACCCGAGTTCAAATCCAATCTTAATATTTACTTAGCTGTGTGACTTTGGGTAAGTCACTTAACCCCATGGCCTTATAAAAACCAAAACGAAGAAAAAAAGAAATAAGACTAGTCCTTCATATTGAAGATGATCGTACCAATCAACCAAATGATTGGAGGTGTGAGTTGCATAATTATGCTTCTTATAGTGAGGAGTATAATGTGCAAGGTATCGTTCTCTCTTACCTTTACCAGAATCATTACATTCCAGGGCCTGATTTTTCAGAAACAGCTGCAGGTGACTGCTGCAGGTGTCTCCTGGCCTTAAATAGTTTCAATTACTCCTTGCCTCACATCAAGAAATAGACAATAAGACTATAATAGTGGAGGACCTCAGCATATGCCTTTTAGATCTAGACAAACAAAAATAAAACCCCCAAAAGTTAAGGATCTGAAATTTAGTGAAATTAGATCTATGGAGAAGGAAATGGCAAACCATTCCAATATTTTTTTTTAAGAAAATCTCCAATGGGGGTCATGAAGAGGTCACTGACTGAAATGACCGAACAACGAGAAAAATTTAGATGATACATCTCTGGCAATTACTGAATGGGAAGAAGAAGAAATACATTTTTTCACTCATATCTGTATAACTATATATCACATTGACAAAAATTGACCATATATCTGGGCATAAAAATCTCAGAATGGAGAATGTACAACATGGAAAAGTACAAATATTAAGATCATTCTTTACTGAACGGTAAATTTCTCCTAAAGCCTTTCACTAAATTCAGCAAGGTATCACTGAAGGCTGTTTGTGTCTTTCTTCTAACTGTTAATGGTACAGTTGTGATTCCTGTCCCACTAATCTGTTGCAGTAAATTCTATACAGTAATTTGCCATTGAAGAAAGAAGAATGGAAGAATTTTATTGGAAAAAAAGAATTATTAGCTAATTTGACTAGAAAAATGAAAGAGGAAACCAAATTACTAATAGCAAAAAAAGAGAATTCATAACAAGAAGAGAAAGGAAAATATTATAAATCTTTCTGGTTAGCTATATGCCAATAAAATTGATAACTAAGTGAAATGGGTATTTAACAAAAATAAAATATCTAGATAAAGATAACTAATAGGGAATTAACCTAATCTCAGAAAAATAACTTGAATATGCAATAAATGACTTACCAAAGGAAAAACAATCCAAGATAGATGTACAAGTAAATAGTTATTTTCTTCCTTAAGCCTTACACTTCCGCCCTCCTCATTCTTCCTTCCACCTTCCTCCTTCTTCCTTCCGCCCTTCCTCCTACTGCCCTTCTGCGTTTTGCCCTTCCACCCTCCGCCCTTCTTCCTTCCTCCTTCCTCCTTCCTCCTTCCTGGCAATGGGGCTATACAGTGATTTACCATAGGTCACACAGCTAGGTAATTATTAAGTGTCTGAGAGCAGATTTGAACTCAGGTCCTTCTAACTCCAGGAACCATGCTCTCTAGCTATTGCACCACCTAGCTGCCCCTTACAAGTGACTATCAAACAAAGAATAGTTAATTCCAATCTTATATAAACTTCTTTTGAAAAAAATAGGAAAAATGTAGATTCTATTTAATTCTGTCTACTATACAAATTTGGCCTTGACAGCTAAACAAGGAGAGAAAAAGCAGAAAATAAAAACTACAGACCAATGTTCTAAATAAAAGGTGATGCAAACATGGTAAGTAAATCACAGTAATTGGTAATAAATGAATTGTGCTAAAAGCAAGACAATATAGAGAAAAAGAACTTTAGAAGACTTTGAAACACTGATGAATACAACAAATCAAAGGAATGAAGCTGTATCCCATCATTGATTTACAGACTGACAGGTAATGCACTTGAAATGATGAAAGTGTCATAAATTTTCCAACATGGTTATTTTGGGAAATTATTTTGCCACATCTACAGCTATGTATTGAGAAAAAATTATTTTTAAGTTTATTCAATATGTGGAGATTAGTGAGTGAGGGTCAGATTAATAAAGATGTTTAATTTTAAAAAATGGGGAAAAGAACCATACTGTAACTTAAATAGTAGCAAAGAGTGATATATTAAAAACCAGGCTGCATTTAAAGCAAAACTGCAAAATTGGCTCAATAGTAGGAAAATTATAAACATAAAACATGAATTTAATGACAACCAGATCAATAAGGCAGGAAAAATCTTTTTGAGGAAATTAACCATTAATTTCTGATAAAAACAAAATGTATCATCTTAATATGCTTAATATTGTTTATATAAAAAATACAGCATTATATGTCATGAGGGTAAGCTGGAGGCTAATACAATAAGGAGAAGGGCAAAGTAAAATGGTCACATTTCTATTATTTCGTATAGTACTTAAAGTACTAGTCATAGCAATAGAACAAGAACATAAGATGAAGAGATAAAAATATCATTTTTTGCAGGTGATGGAATTTGCTTAGATAACCATAGTGAGTCAACTAAAATTAAATATAGCAATCAACAAGTCCAAAAAAAATGAAAGATATAAAACAAATCCATATAAATCATCAGCATTATTATGTTTTATGAACAAAAGTCAGCAGGAAGAGATAGAAAGAGAAATTCCATTCAAAATAGCCATAGAATGTATAAAATATTGGGTATATTTCTACCAAGTCACACAAAGAAATATATGAACATAACTGTAAAACATGCTTTTCAGGAATAAAGGCAGACTTAAATGAAAGAAATTCTAATTACTCATGAGTTATTTGAGTCAGGATAATAAAAATGACAATAATACCTGTTAGTTTATTCAGTACCATACCAATTAAATTACCAAAATGTTACTTTATATTGCTGAAAAAACCCTGATAGTAATAGAACTCATCTGGAAGAACAAAAAGTCATTTTTTGTAGATATATAATAAAAATACAATGGGAGTGAAGAGATCCAAGCAGTATTAGATCTTAGACTAAAGTTATCCCTTGCCACATCATTGAGGTTAGGGGTGTGGAGTCCCTGCAATCTAGAAACTCCAAGTAAAATATTTTGTCTCTTCTTTTGTACCAGAGAAGAAGTCTGAATTATTATGATATTGAAACAAGCACTTATGAGTTTCTAAACTTTTTCTGTGTCATTTGTTGGCTTCCAAAAATTCCCATTTAATTTCTTATGCTGATACAAAATATGTCGAAGCTCTAAGGAGAAAGTCACTATGTGGAAGGGATAATTGTAAAAAACAGAAAGCATAATTATGATATTATTCTGGTTAAATGAGAGAAAATTCTATCAGTGTGAATGATTAATAGCATAACATACAGAAATAAGCACATATAGTGGTATAATGTTCCATAAATACAAAGATCTCAGTAAGGCTTAATTATTTAACAAAAGTTTCTCAGAAAACTGGAAAGTAGTATGCTGGATATTAATTATAGACTGACGTACATACCCAATACTAAGATCAAATACATATATGATCTAGATATAAAAGTTCACATCATAAAGAAATTAGAGGAAAAAGAAATTACCCATTATCTTATGGATTAAGGTAGAGTTCATGACGAAGGTAGAGTTCTTTATATCAGCGTTTTCTGATATCTCATTTGCAAGACAGGTACCTAACTGATTCAAATTTCTGAGATCCAGAGCCATTCTCCAATTAATAAATGGATAAAAGATATAAACAAGGTTCCAATCAGTAATTTAACAAGTATTTAATAAGTATTTAATATGAGCCATGTATTGGGGACACAAAGAAAGGCAAAAACAGACCCTGTCTTCAAGGAGCTCAAAATCTAGTGGAGGAGACAGCACAAGAATAATCATGCACAAATGACAAATGCATGATAAAGTGAATATAATTAAGAAAGGAAAAGCACTTGGGTTATACAAGACTGGCAAATGATCCTTGCCAAAGGTAGGATTTGATCTGAAGGATAACAGGGGATCTAGGAGATGAAAGTAAGGAAGGAGAGCATTTTAGGCATAGGACAGAACCAGTAAAAATGTAGAGAGCTTAGAATATGCGATGTATTATACAAGGAACAAACAGCAAGACAGCCAGTGTTCCTGGATTGCACAGTATGTAGATGAGAGACAAATGTAAGAAGACTGGAAAAGGGAGGAAGGACCCAGGTTATGAAGGACTTAAAAAGTCAACCAGAGATTATATTTGATGATGGAGATAATAAGGATAGATTGGAGTTTATCAAATAGAAGGAGTAACATGATCAGATCTGTGCTTTGGGCAAATTAATTTGGTAGTAGAGTAGTACAGATTTAAAAAGAAAAGCAGGCTGTACACAGAAGAGATGGACAGTTTCATATATACTCTATCCTTTTGTTTTACAATGTAGGTTTTTCCCCTAAGCAATTTTCAGTTGTATTCAACTCTTTGTTATCCCATTTGGAGTTTTTTGACAAAACCACTGGAGTGGTTAACCATTTCTTTCTCCAATTCCTTTTAACAGATAAGGAAACTGAGGCAAACAGGTTGAGTGACTTGACCAGAGTCACATAGCTAAAAGTGTCTGAGGTTGGATTTGAACTCAGGTCTTTCTGACTCCAAACACTATACTCTATCCATGAATTAGCTGCCTGACAATGTATATGAAAATACTTTTTTGGTATTTACTAAGCTTAGAATTCAATCATCAACAATCACTTCTTAAGTACTTACTATATATCAGACATTGGGCTAAGCACATGGATACAGTAAGAAAGGAGGTTTCTGCCTTCAAGGAGCTTATATTCTAATGGGGAAGAAAATCAAAAAGAGAACAAAAAAAAAGTGTGGGTGGGGAAGGGTGGGAACAGAAATTAAGGTCTCTGGTGTGGGAGAATGGTTTAGAAGTCTGGAAAGGCTGGAAAAGGCAGAGTAAGGAAAGGCTGGAGAGAGCCTTGGGGAGAATTAGACATGCCCTCCTTAAACAGAGCTCCTGGAAGGGCTCAGCCAATCAGAGGAAGGGACCTCAGGATGAGATGGTACTACCAGTGTATACATTTGGGGACTACAGGGATCTTCCAGGGTGAGGAGGCTTCTGGAGAATGGTAGAGGAAGGCCAGAGTACAACCTGAGAGGAATGAATTTAAAAAAATGAAAACGCACAGAGATGGGAAATTGAATATCATTTTCAGGGGGAAGGTGGCTGTCCAGTTTAGATGTAAGAAGAGTACCATACAGCACCAAAGGTAGCAGAGGAGTCAAGGAGGATAAGGAATGGGAAATGGTCCCTGAATTCAGTAGTCAGGGGCTAACTATTGTCTTGGCATTCAAAACCATTCACAATTTCACTTCAGTCTATCAAGATTTATTTCACATGATTTCCTCTTACTCATTCTATATTTATGGCAGCTAGGTGGTAAAGTGGATAGATCACTGGTCTTGGAGTTAAGAGGATGGGAGTTCAAATCCAGCCTCAGACACTTGACTCTTACTAGCTGTGTGACCTTGGGCAAGTCCTGATTGTCTCTCATCCAGGGTCATCTCTACTTGTCCTGATTCATATCTTACCACTGGAACCAGATGGTTCTGGAGGAGAAAGTGAGGCTGGTGACTTGGCACAGCATCCTCTCTCTCAAATCCACTTCATGTGCTTCTCATTGCATCACCTTGCTGACATCACGGTCTTCTTTGAGTATGAAGGATCAACATTATATTCCCAGAAATCCGCATTCCATCTCCTCCCTCCATACCAATCCCCAAGACATGAACCGATGCCTCTCTCATCTCTGTTTTAAATCATCGTCCATTTAGTTAGTGTTTATATGTTGCATTCTTCCTTTGAATATAGGTGCCTTGAAGGTAAGGATGACTTGTTAATATTTTCCTCTGCAATCCAAAGGTCTGGCTTATGGTGGATGCTTAAATAAATGCTTGGAAAATTGAATTGAGTTGAATTGAAATAGAGTAATAGTAGGAGAACTGGGTAGGAGAGGATAAGATGGGGAGCTCTGCTATAGGATTGGCCTAAAGTTTGTTCTGTAAGTTTGACTGATCTCTCTTTCTCTCTCTCTCTCTCTCTCTCTCTCTCTCTCTCTCTCTCTCTCTCTCTCTCTCTCTCTCTCTCTCTCTCTCCCTCCCTCCCCATATTTATGGTCTAATAATAATAATAATAATAAGAAGAAGAAGAAGAAGAAGAAGAAGAATAACATGCTACCAATAGGCACCATTTATACAGTTCTTACCATGTGTTCTGGAACTGTGCTAAGCACTTAACAATTACTACTTCATTTAATCTTCTCAATAATCTTCATTTTACAGATAAGGAAGCAGCAGTAAATAGGGGTTAAGGAACAGACTACAAGGCCAAGTTAAGCATGTATAGCATATGCATACTTTGCAGTCTTTGCACAAGCTGTTCTACATATTCCTTCCTCAGTTTTGCCTCAAATTAACTTGCCTTTACTTACATGTTTAGATTTTGTTCACACACAAAGACTAGCTGGGTGATCCTGGACAAGTCACTTTGCCACTCATGTTCTAGGCACTTTCCTAAGACAATAAATTGCAGAAAGGGTGTCAACCTACCTTTTTAGAGGGTATTTCCTCATCTGAAAGATTACCAATGCAATCACAGATCCAGACCCTAGCTCTCTCCTTTACACACACACATACAAACACACACACACACACACACACACACACACACACACACACACACACACACACACACACACACACACACAGCTCTACAGATGGACAGTGGGCCGGGCAAAGAATTGAGGAGGAAGAGGAGAAATAAAGAAGAGGGAGGAGAAATTCCACTGTATCCTGCTTGCAAAACCTCATAGCACTTCCTGTGTTCCCAAAGTGCTCCCTCTCTATAAATCCTTCTTCTGCTCACCCATGGTCTTCCAGTGATGCCATATGGCACTTTGGAACACCAGATTTCTGAATCCCCAGCATCTCCTGGGTCTTCCCTGCTGCCTAGATACCAATCCAAGACTCTGGTCCTTAAAGATCCTTTACTTGTCCCCTAGCTTTCTCACAAGCTGTAATCCTATCTCTCTCCTCCCTTTTACTACCAAGCTCCTAGAAAGAGCTCTCTCTCTCTCTCCACACACACACACACACACACACACACACACACACACACACACACACACACACACACACACACACACACACACACATATATTCAGCTTCCACTTCCTCTCAAATAAAACTGCTTCCTCTAAGGTTATCATTGATTTCTTCAATTCTACATCTCCTGGTATTTTCTCAGTCCTCATCCTCCTTAATCTCTGGGTTGTCTTAGCTCAGACCAAATTCTCCTAATGGGTACTTGTTTCTCCCTTGGCTTCTATGAAATCCCTCTCCTCTTACCTGTCTAATTGCTTCAGCCCACATTTCTATGCTGAATTGTTACTGATCTTTTAAAACAAGGTTTTCCAACATAACTCTGTCCATTCTCTCTAGAACCTTTGTAAATTCATCCTCTTCCCATGGGTATCACCTTTCTGAAGATACCTCCTAAATTTGTAGATAGATATAGTCCTGGTTATCTATCTCACCAGATGTATACTGCATGGCTCAACCTAATATATTTCAAAGATGCTTCAAACTCTACGTACTAAATGGAATTTATAATCATTCTCCCTATTCTTCCCCTATTTGTGCTGAAGAACCTTTTCTAGTCCCCCAGGTTTGTCATCACAAAGTCATCTAATATTTCTCTCACTTAATTTTCACCTCTAGACAGTTGACAAGTCTTGAAATTCTACTCTTCTAGCCTTTCCCATTTCAGTTTCCAACTTTCTACTCACATGACCACTTGCTCCAGTAATGACTCAGTCTCTCATTAACCTTTCTCTTGGGCTACTGAAACAGTTTCTCTCTTCTCCAAACCATCTTCCCCACAGAAGTCATGTTTATCTATCTGTTTAACAGTAGAAATTTGATCAGGTGACTGACTACCTGCTTGAGAAACTATATATTAATCTCTGTTATAATTGGTAGACAACTGAACTTGGCTTTCAAAATTCTTCACAATTTGACTTCAAACTACCTTTTAAGATTGATCTCACTTATTTCCTTTTTCTCATTTTATATTCCAGCAACATTGGTTTATTTGCTGTTCCCAAAACTCATCATTCCATCTCTTGCCTCTGTAGTCCATTCTCAAGGCTGGAATCTATTCCTTTTTTGCCTTTGTTTTGAAAGATCCTCTATTTAGTGTTTTAGATGCTGTCCTCCTCCCTTGAATGTATATTACTTGATGGTAGGGGAGGATTTATTTTTTTCTGTAATCCAAATACCTGACATGGTAGCTGCTTGGTAAATTGAATGGAATTGGAACAAGCTAATGTCATGAGAATTAGGAAAGAGTGGGTTTGGTGTCATTCAACAGTTAGAGTGCTTGTCTTGGTTCTCCTTCCCTTTTATTAGCATGGGGGGAGGTGAGAAGATATTATAAGGCCTTTGTTCCTGATATCAGGAATCAAGGACTGCTTACTCCTGACCTTATCTCCTTCCCTCTCTGCCCCCTTAACACTTAAAGCTTACACCAGTTGCTGGTGCCAGTAATGAAGAGAGCTAGGAAATCCTATTCAGTCCAGAATTGCTCATCTGAATTGCATTGGCAGAGGATGTCAAGTCTTCTAGAAATCTCTGCTAGGTTCCAGACTCCTTTTGATTGGTTGTTGGCAGATGTTCTGCCTCGTGAATTTTCCAAGACATGTTTTTCTCCTTTGACTCACTTTTTTGTATCTACTGGCACTTGGCCTCAGTTGGTTAGCTCATCACTAAAGAAATGAAATTCATTTCAGTCCCAGTTGAAGAAGAGCCCTCTTCTCCAATCTGTCAGAGCAACAATGGCCATGAAGAAGCCTCAGGTCAAACTGCCTTGAAATTCAAGTGAACAGCGAACCCTATTTCCTTCTTTGGCCCAGAGATTTCCACAGCATAGCTACTTCATAAATGTCAGTCAAGGAAATACAATTCAATTTAAGGAGTATACTCACTTTGGTGTTAAAACAGAGTTCCTTCCCATTCAAAAAGTAGTGTACAAAAGCATTCTATTCTACCTTCAAAGGACTTAAAATCTACTTTACAAGATTCTAAGTTCATAGGAATCACTTGTCAGGTGGCTTACTAAGCACATTCCACCCCCACTCCCCAAGCTCCCTACCCCAAAAAGGAATTTGGTGCTAATAGCCTTATTTCCTTTATTTTACAAAGGAGAAAATTAGGATATATGACATACAGAAAATGAAATGAAAGATCCCAAGAAGATAGCATTAATCAGTGCTTGGCCTTGAGCTCCACTCTTATGTTCATTCCCCTGATACATATTTCCTCTCTTTCCTGTTTCTTTTTCAGGTCCTTGGTCTCATTCCTACTCTTTGCTTCCCCATTTTCCTGTAGTCATTAGACAATTGTATCTTAATTAAGAATAGGATGTCAAATTAGAAATTAGAAGATGCAGAATCAAATCTACTGAGTTGGAACACCTGGAGAATCATTTATTCTAGGGATTATTTAGATACATTCCATCATATAATAAGCTCAGCATTGACAAATCTATTCAAAAGAGAGCTATGATTTTCTCAAATGACCCCTTTTTTGGCCATGCAGGAAAATAATTGGTTTAGCTAGAGCTCCTTTTACCTTTTTATTTTTAAAAATCAGGTATAGTGAAAATTTGAGGCAATATTTCATATCATGATGTTATTAACCTCTACAGTTGAAAGTAAGATTCATGTTCTTAAGAAATTATTTAAAGAAATTGACTCAAAAGTAAATATAGCCAAATGATAATATGCATGAATATTAGATCCCAGAAATGCTAGTCAAAGATGACAATTCCACTGAAAATTAGCCAGCTAACCTCAATGATGGCCTAAGGAATTGGGTTTCAAGTCATTGTAAAGAAGACAAGTCAAGCCACAGTAACCTCAACTGAACTCTTGACAGATGACAGTGCCAGCAAGCTGGTGAGACTCAGTAAGAGCCAATTGCCTAGTCAGGACTTGGACAGCTCCCAGGTCCGATTGCTGATACCTGAAGTTCAAATTAATTTTTCTCTCCTTTCCTCTTTGCCTTTCCTATCCTTTCTTTTATTTCCTCCTTCTCTACTTTTCTCTTCTTTTGAGAGAGGATACTGAATTTATATGGTTCCAACAAAGATGACTAACAGGGAATTGATCCTCAAGATAAAGAAAGAGAGAATAAAGAAACATTCAGTTTCCCTTGATGTATTCAAGTCACCTGATCCAGATGAACTACATTATCAGTTCTTGAAAGAACTGACAGTTATAACTACTGTTATTTGCAAGGTGAAGGTGAATTAGGAAAGAAGAAGGGTGAATATTGATCCAATTTTTTTAAAAAAATGGACAGACCATAGTATGAAAACCATTGGTCATTGAGCTTGACTTTGATTTCTGAGAAAACAGTAAAATGGATAATTTAAACATGTAAGTTGTGGGAGTTGGTTTTGTTTGATTATGCACATGTACTTCATGCATTTTTATTTTTCTTCTTTTCAATGAGGGCAAGGAGAGGGAAGATTCTTGATTAGTGAAAAATATTAATAAAAAAGAAATGATTAATGAACATCTAGCAAGGGAGGTTGTGATTGGAGTGAGACAACAAGGTTTCGGCACGTACAGATCATGCCAGACTAACTTAATTTCCTTTGCTGACAGAGTTACTAAACTAGAAAATAAATGGGATGCTATGAATAGAGTTTACCGAGATATAATAAAGCTTTTGATGAAGCCTCTCATGCTATTCTTGTGGAGATGATGGAAAGATATACAATTGTTGGGATGGCTAGGTTCAAGGAATATTCAATAGTCTGATGTTATTTAACCTTTTTAAAATTTTGAATTCAATTTTATTTTATTTTTTGGTTCCAAATTATTGAGGAGACAAGAAAAACACTTGTTTCAAATACACATAGGCATGCAAAATAGATTCCCACATTATTCATATTCTAAAAAGCAAAAAGAAAGAAAAAGAAAGCAACAGAAGAAAATCTGCTTCAATTGGACTCTCCATCGATTCTCTCTCTGGAGGTGGACAGAATGCTTCATCATGAGTCCTTTTATTCTATGACAGGTCATTTTGTTGATCAGTATTATTAAGTCTTCCAAAGTTATCTTTACAATACTCCTGTTATTATAAGTTGGTTTACTGGCACTGTTCATTTCACCTTGCATTAATTCATACAAGTCTTTCCAGGTTTTTCTGAAACCATCCCCTTCATCATACAATAGTATTCTATTACACTCATATATCATACACTGTTCAATCATTCTTCAATTGATGGGCATCCCTTCAGTTTCAAATTCTTTGCAATTACAAAAAGGAACTCGCCCTACTGCCCTCTCCATTACATAAATCCTTCCTGCCCAGTTTATAGGAAGTAATTTTTCCCATTCTTCAATTCCCTTCATTCCTTTGCCTATGAATTTCTCTACCTCATCCTTCCATGTTTCTTTTGAGATCATCCAAATAAAACATAACTACACCCAGACTCTTCATCTAATTAGACATCATCTATAGAATCTCAGACCCATGTTGATAACAAAATTCTTTTTTTTTAACTAGGCAATGGGCTTAAGGCCACACAGCTAAGTAATTATTAAGTGTCTGAGACTGGATTTGAACTCAGGTACTCTTGAGACTCCAGGGCTGGTGCTCTATCTACTGCGCCACTTAGCCTCCCCGATAACAAAATTCTGATGAGTTATATGCATCCTCTACCCATGTAAGAATGTAAACAGTTTAACATTTTTAGTCCCTTATGATTTCTCACTTGTGTTAACTTTTTATGCTTCTCTTGAGTCCTCTGTTTGAATATAAAATTTTCACCCAGACTCTTCATCTAATTAGACGCTATCTATAGAATCTCAGACTCATCTTGATAACAAAATTCTGAGGAGTTATATGCATCCTCTACCCACATAAGAATGTAAACAGTTTAACATTTTTAGTCCCTTATGATTTCTCACCTGTGCTAACTTTTTATGCTTCTCTTGAGTCCTGTGTTTGAATATCAAATTTTCTATGCAGCTCTGGTCTTTTCATCAGGAATGTTTCAAAGTCCTTTATTTCACTGAATATTCATTTCTCTTATATTATTATATTTATTTGTGCTGGATATATTATTCTTGGTTGTAATCCTGTATCTTTGGTCTTTGGGAATATCATACTCCAAGCCCTCTGTGTTTTATAATGGTGGTTGTAAAATCTTGAGGGATCTTGACTGTGGCTCCTTACTATGTGAATTCTTTCTTTTTATTTGCTTTCTTTCATATGGGGAATTCTTTCAGGAAGTGACCAGAGGATTTTTTAAAATTTCTACTTTGTTTTCTTGTTCTAAGATATCTGGGCAGTGTAATTTCTTGAAATAACATGTCTAGACATTTTTTCCCAAGACTTTTAGATGTTCCAGTGATTCTAAATTTATCTCTTTTTAATCTATTTTTAGGTTAGTTGTTTTTACTATCAGATATCTCATGTTTTCTAATTATTCAGTCTTTTGAATGCTTTATTATTTCTAGATGTTTTATGAGTCATTAGTTCCCATTTGGTCAATTTGAATTTTTAAGAAGTTATTTGCTTGAGTAAGATTTTGTACCTTTGTTCTAAGACATGAATTCTCTTTTTTTATAACTTTCTGGGATAACTCATTTATTTTCCTATTTCTACCCCATCCCCCATGTTTTTTTCTGCCTCTCTTACTTAGTTTTTTTTAATCTTTCTTTGCTTTTTTAAAACTCCTTTTCAAACTCTTTAATTCTTCTTGAAATTCTTGTTGGCCTTGCACCCAAGCTCCATAATTCTTTGAAGTTTTCTAATAGACATTTCTCAAATCACTCCCTTCTTCTGTGTTTGTGTCATCACCTTCCCTGTCACCATAGTAGCTCTTCATGCTTGGGTTCTTTTTTGCATTCTCTTTCTTCCAGCCTATTTCTTGACTGTGGATTTTATGTTAATATTGGTCTGTCCTTCTGCTACTTTCACACTTCAGTCTGGGGTCCTCCAAGTTTTCAAAGCTTCCACATAGTGATGCCATCTGGCAAAATACTTGTTAATTAAGACCTTCTGGTCTGAACTGTGCTGATTCCTGAGTGTGTTAACTTGTGCTTAACTAGCACACCAAGCTTCAGTAGACCATTTTAGGCCCAGTCACTGTCAGCCCAGTGGGAAGTTATATAGGTTCAAAGTAAATGAACTACTGGCTCACCTTTGGTTTTGATCTTTTGCCCTGGCTTTTCCACTTGTAGACATATATGGTAGACCACATGTTAGAACTAGTGTTACCATTCTGTGCTTATCCTCAAAATCATACAACTAAGCTTCTGGAATTTGTTTTGTGATCAATACTCCTAGGGCCCCTTGCTCATTTGTGATCACTTCTCTCTGCCCTGGATCTGTGACCCAAAAGAGGGTGACCATTACTTGCCAGATGACATCTGAACCTGTTTCTAGGACTAGTTCAGGGGTCCCCTGGAATCTTTTTCTGCTCTTGGGCTTCCTGCCCTGATACTTTCTTGTGGGTTCTTTTTGGTCCCTGAGTCCTAGAATGTTCCAACTCCTGTCACTGCTGCCACTGCCACCTTGCTTGGTTCCTAGTCAGGCTCCACCCTAGGATCCACAGACCTCTCTAACTTCCTAAGCTGCCCTGGGCTGCAAAATTACACATAGTGACTTTTTCTTGGCTTTGCCAATGAGAATTCAGTCTGGAACATTTTCTAGGTAGTTGTGGAGTATTATGTTGTGAGAGTTAGGAAAAAATGTTTTCTGTCTCTCTCTTCTCTCCTTCTCAAGTAAACTTAGCAGGAACTCACCAGTCAAGTTTTCAAAGGATCTGTGTATGGTCTGTTCTACTTAATACATTTTATCAATGACTTGGATTAAGGCACCAACTATATGTTCATCAAATTTGCATATGACATCAAGCTGGGAGGGAGAGCTAACAGAACATGACAAAGACAGGATCCAAAAGTATCTTGAAAAGCCAGAGTACTAGGCTGAGTGTACTAAGATGAAATTCAATGGAGACAAATACAAAGTTTTAAACTCAGGTTTTAACAGATCAACTTTACAAGTACAGGAGGACAGAGGCAATGTTATATAATTGTTCAAAAATGGTTGAGAATTCCAGCCTGCAAATCAACAAGGGTCAGCAGTAAGATGTGACAGCCAAGTAAGCTAATTTCACCTTTGTCTGCATGGTTTGTTTTCCCCTGGTCAGACTTCATTTTTACTGTCTGTTTCTAAGCAGTTGAGGCATGAATAAACTAAATGCCACTATTTCATGATTTCTAAATTTAGAAAAATTTACATTCAATGGAGATCCTGAATTGGGCAACCAAGAGGGTAAATGATTTGGAAACCATGATCAACTCTGAACATGTTTATTCTGGAGAAGAGAAAACTAAGAGGGCTGTGTCAGCCATCTTCAAGTTTGTGATAGGATGTCATGTGGAAGAAGGTATAGAGGTTTTTGCTTTGGCTCTCAAATGCAAAAAGATGAGGAGTGAGAGAGGGATGTTATAATGAGGTAAACTAAGTCATGTTGTCAGGGAAACAATGTTCTCTCAAATAGAGCTATTAAAAGGTAGAATATGCTGCCTTGGAAAGCAGTGCTATTTGACAAAAAGATATGTGACCACTTGCTTGGTATGTTACAGTGGAAATTCATATTGGGGATGGGTTTGACTAGAGGTCCCTTCAACTCTCACTTATGTGATTCTGTCCCTCTGTGGCCTCGATTCTACCTTTGTCACTTATTGCACAATAGCTTGGCCTCTTTGGGCCTCAGTTTACCTTACCATAACCTTACCAGGGCATTAGAAGAGATGACCTTTAAAACTGTCAACTCTCAAGGGTTCTCCCCTTCTCTTTCAACTCCTTATTAGTTCTTGAAAAGAAAGTGAAATCATACCCTTTCAAACCTTGCTCCATTCCTCCACCGTTATTATGAAAACCATGTTGTATTCAAGAGACAGTGTTTGACTCTTTGTTTATCATAACAGCACATTCCCCAGACCTGCTGCTTCACTTGAGTGCTTTTGTACCTACCACGGGCCCCTTTGTATCAAGTTATACCTTTGTGTCTGGTCACACTAACCACTTGATAGTGATGTGTTTTATAGCCTCATCCAGTTTTTTATTTAAATGGCTTGCTTTGATTTGGAATTACATACAAACAGCAATAAAACTGTGCCTGCCCTTTGATCCAGTAATACCACTATTGGGTCTGTATCCTGAAAAGATCATGAAAAACGGAATAAACCCACATGTACAAAAATATTCATAGCAGCCCTGTTTGTGGTGGCAAAGAATTGGAAAGTGAAGAAATGAATACCTATCCACTGGGGAATGGCTGAACAAATTATGGTATATGTATGTGATGGAATACAATTGTTCTGTAAGAAATCATGAAGGATGGGACTTCAAAAAAGCCTGCACAGACTTGCATGAACTGGAAAAACATTGTATACACTAATAGCAACATTAGGTGATGGTCAACTATGATGGACTTGTTCATTTCGGCAGTACAATAATCAAAGACAGTTCTAAAAGACTTGTGATGGAAAATGCCATCCCTATCCAGAGAGGAAACTGTGGAGATTAAATGAAGACCAACGCTTACTTTCTTCAATTTTTACAAGTTTTTATGCATTATGTCATTCTTTCATTTCTAACTTTTTCTTCCATTTGGCTTTGATTCTTCTTTCACAATATGATTAATATGGACTTATGTTTAGCATTTAAATGAATGAATGAATGAATGGCTTGCTCTGGAAGAGGCCTTGGTTTAAGCACATGAGCTACTTTAAAGGATTTTATTGGATCATAACAGCAGGATTTCTGTCCAACATAATGGAAATGTGTCCTTGAACTTGACTTTGGATTCACTGCATTGAGCAATATACCTAGGGAGATTTGATTTTGAAGTGAGGAGTTCTCTTTGGTTTTCTTCATCTTTGACCTACTTATATGAAGTACATTGAACCACTCTCTGTAAGGTATTCACTCTTCCTAATTGAAAAATATTAAACAAAACCTCAAGAGCTTAATCTTTATGCAATGTGAATTATTCCATGTAGAATCAAATCTCCTCATTGACTTTTTGAGTTACAATTTCAGATGTGTTTTTACAAGAAAAGCATGTCAGCTGCAACAAATAATACATATCATCCTTCAAAATCCTCATGTGGCTCCTCTGTTTTTTCTCATCATGGTGTACAAGGAGTTTTACCCCAGAATAATTCTTTCTTGTATCAAGTTTTAACAGTGAATGAGAAAATACAGTGAAATATAGTAGAATATAATTTGCAATTTGCATATCCTGAACAGTATTGTATAATGAGACCTGGCTTTGCACTTGAAACATCTGGGTTTGAAGTTCAACTCTGCCCCTTACTGACTGTGTGCCCTTGGGCAAGTCATTTAAATCCTCTCATCGGTTTTGACTTGATGTCCTTCTAGCTTCTTCTCAGCCTTAGAATTAATGATCTTTTAATACTCATAAGGTAACCGGGCTTTATGTGGCCTCCCTTGGTCTGAATATAAGTAGAAATCATTGCCTGCAAGTATTTTCCTTTAAAAGCCAAGATATCACTATCCTTTTAAATATTAAAAACCTTGTTGCTAGTAAATGCTGATTGACCCTAATGGTAGATAAATTAGAATTTTGGAGCTCAAGCAACCCATCGTATTGGCTAATGGATGTAACCACTAGATGCTGGTTCTACCCACTAGAGCATAGGTCCTACCCTGAGGCCCAGAGAAGTTAAATAGCTCGTCCAAGGTTATTTCCCTACTTAGTGACAGAGCTGGAGACCTATATATCCTCATTTTCCATCCAGTGTGACTCCCTATTTCTCCAGGGCCAAATATAAATTCCTCAGTTTAGCTTTTTTAAGCCCTGTACAACCTCGTCTTGCCCATCATTCCATCCCCATTGAACATTTTTCGCATGCCTGTTTTCTGTGTTCTAACCAAACTGGCCTTCTCTCTGTTCCTTCCATGCAACATCCCATTGCCCATCTTCTTTGTTCTTTTCTGACTCTTCTCCCTGCCTGGAATATACTTCCTCCTTACCTTTGTCTGAGTCTTTCTTTTAAAGCACAGTTCAAGTTTCATCTTTTGCCAAATGTCTTTCCTAATTCCCCAGCGCTGGAAGGGCTGTTAGGGAACATCTAGTTCAATCCCCATTCTCTGCCCCCTGCCCCATTTTATAGACAGGGAAAGTGATGCTAGAAGTCCAGTTAAAAAAAATTGCTTACTCACTCATAAGAAAGTAAGTAATTAGGGCTGATCTACTGAATGAATAGAGGTCTTTGAAGTTGGTTTTATTCCCCTGGTCAGACAACTCTGTTGAGAAGTCACATGGAATGGTCCTATAGCTAATTATGCACCATATATGCTAATGTGATCTCAGCTATGCTATAATAAATACATACATTTGCATCTGTGCTTGAGGACACTGGTTGGAATGGATCACAGGAAGTAAAAAATCAATGATTACCTTGGACCTCTTCCTAAGTATGATTCACACTCACTTATATCCTGTTCTGTAAGTGTTCTCAAACCTTCAAAAACTTTTCTCCTCTGGGTTCCTTCTCAACACTCAAAGTGTGAATTTTGATAAAGTCAAGGTTGGGGGATCCCACTGCCCTCTGCCCTGATCAGATGGCAGCCAGAATATTAGGTTCAACTTTGATTGTTCTCCCTTTGACATTCTCCAGTTTGTCAAGATCCAGTGGGACAAACTAAGGGAGGTGGGAGGAAAGTTGTAATTTGATTTTGAAGTTGGGACATATTTTATCACGATGAGAGCTGCCTTGGACTGCCTTGTACTGACTTGGGAAGAGGTGGGTTCACACTCACTGAAGAACTTCAATCAAAGACCAGGAGGATACTTATTGAGTGTAATGAAGTGAGGAATTTTTTTTCTTCAGGGGATATGAGTTGAAAGAGGTGGGAATCTCCCAGTAAAGCTTTGGATTTCTCTGGGATAAGATGTCTCATGATTGCCTGTCCAGAAAACCAAAGCCACAGGATCTGATATTAGCAATGGGCTGTAGGCTTTTCTGGGAAACTGAGGATTGATTCTTCTAGCTCTGCACTCCTTTTCTTTCACTCTCATTTTAACTGTTAGGCCCTCATCTGATCATCTTGGAACAAACCACCAGAAATGCTGTAACTAACTGATCCAGTTAACTTAGCAAACTTACTTTTGTTCAGCTTAGCAACCATTTATTTGCACACACTGTCATTCTCAAATTAATAGTGGAAAAAATCCAGTTTAAAGAAGAAAAGTACAAATTTTCCTCTGGTGGAGCATGGGACTTATTGGGGGGTTTTGAGACATCAAATTCTATGATTTTATGAATATAGAGAACTCTCTTTGAGGACCCTCTATGTAACAATGCAAATTGGTAACTCTTCTACAGCTTAGGGTTTTGTCCAGTACATGTCAGAGGCAGGTCCTCCTGATGATGATGGGTACCTTCTATCCACTACTCTACATAATAGGGCTTTCATAACTTACTGTAAAATTGAGCTGAAATGACTACTGTTAAGAATTTATGGACCACTCCCCTCCTTTCTTCGGTCTCTTCTAGGCGGCTAATGTGGTGTCACAGTAGATAGAGGGTTAGGTCTAAACCCAGGAAACCCCCAGGTCAAATATAGCCTCAGACATTTACTGGTTATATGACTCTGGGCAATCATTTCACCTCTGTCTGCCTTAGTTTACTCAGTCATAAAATAGGGGTTATAAGAGCATTGAATACACATTTTGTGCGATTGGGTATGAAAATCAAATGAGATAATATTTGTAAAAGAAAAAGCATTTATCATAGTGCTTAGCATACAAGGGTGCTTAATAAATACTTATCACCTCTCCTTTCCCCCCCTTTTTAAAGAAATAGCCACATGCTCGAGTAAGAACCATCCTACTTGCTCCAATACAGTGGAAAGAGTTGGATTTAGAATCAAAGGATTTGAAGTCAAATCCCGCCTCTATCACTTACCACTGTTGTGGTTTTGAATGAGTCATTTCTTCCCCTTTACATTTTCAGATTCCTTTCCTATAAAATGAGGGTGGTTGGATCAGAGGACCTCTGAGAACAGTTGGGTTCTAAATCTGTGGTCCCATGATTCTATGATCTACGTGACATGGAAAACCACTTAAAAGGGAGAATTAACCTAATTGGGAGAAAGAGGTGTGACTAGCCCTCATTCCAACTCCTGCCACCATTTGACCAACGCCACTTGGGAAAGGTTGAACTGATGCTTCCTGAATAGATACAGCCCTTTTGGATATCTCTGACTCTTATCAGTTTCATGAATTAGTTGAACTCCAATATCCCAGTTGCTAATGATGCCATCAACTCTATGTCAAAGAGCTTTCAAGTTTCCCTGGGAGCTTTCCTCTGATCCCCCAATCAAGCTATGGAACATTGCAACTTATATCAAATACCAAGTTCACTCTGTGTGTGTGCGCTTGCTGATGAGAGTTAACACACCTAGAAAGACTTATACGACATACACAGGGAGCTCTATGTTATAGTCAGTATTTAATAATCTCGCCCACCCAGGCCTTCAGATAATGTCAAAGATCAAGGACCAATATAGTATCAGTAAGGTTATTTTGTAACCTTCTGATCTTTAAAGGAATTTTGTTCATAAAAGACCAATCTAAAATGATGGGCAGCAATGATATATAGAAGCAGATTTGGTGAAAAGCTTGTGGCATGGAGGGTCGTGATTGCCGTCAGATTCCATTTAAGGAAGTTAGTAATGCCCAAGAACAAAAATCAAATGGCACTTCTCCAAGAGAGAAATGAAATTTGCCTTTTCTATTTATCAGATAGAAAAACAAAGTAATTAACATTCAGGTCAAAGCTAGTGCTATTTTTTTGCCCTTACAAAGATTAGCTTGGAACTTAATTATGGGGTAGGAAAGAAAGGTCACAAAAATCTGATACTAAAACTACCATATTAATTACCTTTCCATTTAAGGGTTAGCAAACATTTTTCAATGTCAGGGCTCTCTTCCAGAACCTCAAGAGCTCAGTATGGTTACATTCCCAAGGAACAGAGCAGAAGGAAGTGATCTGAACATAAGAAACCAACAAAAAGCCAAGATTTGGGGCATCATGTTATACTTACCTTTGGGGCACCTCATTGCAGAAATTAGTATGCCCCTTTGAAAGCGTAAGGGGAAAAAAGAGTATTGAAATTCTTAATTTCAAATAATTTCTGTCCCTCAAAGAATAATTATGTAAAAATTTATAGAAGAAGGAAGGAATGAATAATCTAGACTAGCTGACATGGCCTCAAGGCCTCTCACCATCTTGTCTTCCTCTGATATTCTCCAGATGATCAATGTTCTTAAATAGTTGTGCTTAGTACTGAACATAGTCCTCCAGATGAGAACAGATGCTAGTCCTAGATTTGATTGTTTTCCTCTTTTCTTCTTTTAATGCAGTCTACTATGGTATTTTTTGGTGCCAAATCAAACTGTTAACTCACTGCATTTCCAGTCCACTAAAACCTGTAGATATTGTACAGATACAACTTCTCCAGCATGCTGCCATTATCTTGTGCTCAAAAAATGTTTTCTTGTTTCAATTTTTGTTAGATTTCATCTTAATTTAGCAAAAGGTTCTAACCTGTTGTGATATACTGGCATTTTGTGACCTGCAGCCATGGAATACTACAGTCCCTAAAGAATTTTAGGTAGGAGTCTTCCAGAAGATGGTAGGTGTGTTCAGTCTAGAGCACAATGTAACTGAAGGCCTGAGGACCAATAGCCAAGATAGCAGTGGGATAGTCTCTAATCAAATGCAATTCTCTGTAGATAAATTAAAAACAATGCTTATTAAAGAGAGAGAGAGAGAGAGAGAGAGAGAGAGAGAGAGAGAGAGAGAGAGAGAGAGAGAGATATGAGGAGAGGAGAGAAGAGGGGGAGAAGGGGGGAGAAGAAAGGAGGAGAGAGAGGAGAGGAGGGAGGGAAGGGAAGGAGGAGAGGGGAAAGAAAAGAAAATGAGGGTGAAAGGGAGGGAGGGGAAAAGAGAAAATAAAGAAGGAGGAGGGGAGGGAAAAATGAAGGGAGAGAATAGGAGGAAAGCAAAGAAAACAGAATAAAATCAAAAGAGTAAAAAAATTATAACACAAAAGGTATCTAACTCAACTAGAACTCAAGGTAGGGAGAGAGATGTTATGAATCAGAGTATAGAAAATCATAATAAAAGAGAAGGGGGTAGGTGAAAGAAATGTTTATCTAGCAAGACACTGTGCTAAGCACTTTTTCTAAATACCATCTCATTTGAGGCTTACATTAATCCTATGAGATAGGTGATATCATTATTCCCATTTTATGGCTAGGGAAACTGAGATAGACTTGCCTATGATTGCAAAGTTAAGTGCCTGGACTATATTTGAACTTCTTCCTGATTTGAGGCCTAGAACTCTGTTCACTGCCCTATAACTTTGTCCAGCTGCCTCAAAAAACCCTGACATAGTATTTCAAGGAATCATGAAGTAAAATTTCCCAGAATGACTGGAACCAGAGATCAAAATAAAATGGATACAATACTAAGATTGCCAGCCTCACCAAAAAACCAGAAATGTAACATCTGTTTTTTTGGTGGGGCTGGCAATCTTAGTATTGAATTGCCAAACTTCATGTTTTAGTCTAAGAAAAAAAATGTTTTTCCTTTATTTCTGAAGAGGACAAATGATATTACAGTGTAATATCTTGACCCTAGTGTGAATTGGATTTAAGAGAGGAAAAGTTTCAATAAGTTAGTCAGCCTCACTCTCTCTTCTAGAGTTATCAAAGTCTAGTGGCAAGACAAAGGTCATGATGACAGGAGATAGCCCAGGATGCAGTCGATGGCTTTGGCATCTTCAAAGTCTTTTTAAACTCTAAGCGTGGCATAGTGTCTGTTTCAAATACCTTTCTGGCCTTTGGAACAACTTGTTCTCATCTATCTGTTCCACTGAAAGAAGTCTTCACATGCTTGGAGTAGATACCATCTTAACTCATTAACAGGTTTGTGATCCATCAGTCACCCTTAACCTGCTTTGGCCCATCTGCTGAGGTGGTTTATGGGAGCATGGCCACTGGTCATACTATAACTTCTTTGTAGCCACAGTTGAGAGTTGAGTGCCAGGTAAACTCCAAAGGTGGATTAGCAGCCATGAAAAGGACCAGAGGTGATAGTCCTTCTTGAATGCCCAAAAACTCCAAAGAAAAAATACTGAAGGCAACAAAGAAGACAGACATCAAATATTTAGGAACAACAGTTAGTACCCTGCAAGTTTCTGCAGTGGATGCAAAAAAAGAAAGGGAAATAGGAATTTGATATGCTAAAAGAAAAAAAAAACTTCAAATGAACTTGCAATACTTCCTTCCCCAACAAAAAAAAATTAAGCACCTAATGAGCATAATTCTAAAGTGGAAAAATAAAACTTGATAGAATCAATGATTTTTTGAGGAAAATCTTAAGAAAGACAGAAGAAGCCTAGAAAAGGTAAATAAGACTTTTGAGAGTTCCTTTGGGCAGCAAAGGGATTAAATCAATCAATACTTAAGGAAATTAATACAGGTTATTTTCTGGAATGTCAAATACTGAAGCTGAGCATTAAATATTTTGACCACAGTGTGAGAAGTTGAGACTTATTGGAAAAGACCCTGATGTTGGGAAAGATTGAAGGCAAAAAGAAAACAGGATGGCAGAGAATGAAATGGATAGATAGCATCATGGAAACAATGAACACTAAGATATAAAGAACAATAGGAGGACCTGGAATGCTGTGGTCCTTGGGGTCACAAAGAATCAGACACGACTGAATAACTGATCAATAAAAAACAAATCTGAGTTGATTACATCCTAAAATGAGAGAATAGGATGTTTTCTTTTCAGAATTCTATCAACCTTAAAGGTTAAAGAAGGAAAAAGAGGAATACTAGCTCAGAAAGTAGATGTGGTTTTGTTGTTTTAAAAGAGAAAAGTAGAGAAAGAAAATAGAAAGTATTGAAGAGGAATGGAAATGATTTACTATTTCTTACAATGGGGAATATATACAATATGATAGACTTCTGTTGATTACTAAAAGCAAATTATTATATGTGTGTGTATATATTTGTATATATGTTCAGTTTGTCTTGACTATATTTTACCATAAAAAATTCATGCACAGGGGCAGCTAGGTGACACAGTAGATGGAGCACTGGCCCTGAAGTCAGGTGGAATTGAATGCAAATCTAGCCTCAGACTCTTTTGAGTTTTTTTTTTTTTTTTGCAAGGCAAACTGTGCCACCTAGCCGCCCTGCCTCAGACTCTTAATAATTCCCTAGCTGTGTGACCTTGGGCAAGTCACAACCCCATTGCTTTGCAAAAACTAAAAAAAATTTATGTACAAATTCAACCCTTTCTAAAATATTATAAATCTTTTACTAACTAAAATTCAATAAACATTTTAATCAATAATGAAATTTTTTGGGTGGCTAGTTGGCATAGTGGATAAAGCACCGGCCCTGGAGTCAGGAGTACCTGGGTTCAAATCCGGCCTCAGACACTTAATAATTAGCTAGCTGTGTGGCCTTGGGAAAGCCACTTAACCCCATTTGCCTTGCAAAAACCTAAAAAAAAATAATGAATTTTTTTTTAGGTTTTTGCAAAGCAGTGGGGTTAAGTGACTTGCCCAAGGTCACACAGGTAGGTAATTATTAAGTGTCTGAGGCCGGATTTGAACCCAGGTACTCCTGACTCCAGGGCCGGTGCTTTATTCACTGTGCCACCTAGCCACCCCTAATAATGAAATTTTAAGGAAAAATTCCAATATACATCATAATCAAGTATGAGTTACTCAAATACATTACAGAAACAATAAATAACTTTATCAAAGAAAGTTATCATCTTTGGATAATATAGGAAAGCCTTTGGGATAAAGTCAAAGCTAGTCTTAAGAGAAAAATATATACATCTAAATTTTTTATTTAAAAAAGAGATCAGTGAATTGCACATTTAGCTAAAATAATATATAAATATATATAAATACAAATACAAATTCTGAAAATCAAAGAAGAGATCATCAAAATAGGGGTGGGGTAGGTTGGTACTGAATGGGCTAATAAAACTAGAAACTTTTTCTTTTTACAGGGTTGGTAAAACTGAAAAATCATTAACTAATTTGATAAACAAAAGAGAGAAGAAAACTATATTATCTGAATGGAAAAGGAGATAAAGGATATAGATAAAGGAGATAAAAAGAAATGAAATTATTAGAACCTATTGTAGCCATTGATATACCAAGAAAATGAAAACAAACAATGAATGAACATTTACCAAAATTTAAAAAATAAGAAATTAAAAAAATTTAGATTTCAGCATCAGAAATTATACAAGGCATTAATGATCTCCCAAAGGATAAAAGTCTCTAGGTTCAGATGTACTAACAAGTGAATTCTTTAAAACATTCAAAAATAGTTTAGACTGATGTTAGATACATTGTTTTCAGAAAATAGAAACATAAAGCATCCAGCCAAATATCTTATATAAAACAAATATAATCATGATATACAAATCATGAGGAAAACAAATTCCAAAATACTAATGAATATACCAACAAAAATATTGAGTAAAATATCAAAGAGACTACAGAAATATAATGATATATATTCAAAGAGGCTATGGAAATAAATTGTTTACTATGATCTGATTTGGATTCAGAGGTAGTTCAACAAGAGGAAAACTATAAATATAGCTAATTATACTAATAACAAAAGCAATAAAAATCTTGCAATAAAAAATGCTAATGGTTATAGGAAAAGTCTAGCAACAAATGACCTTAGTTTGTGTTAAAATAACAATAATAAAAAACAGGAATGAAGCTTTGCTTTTAATAGATTATAAAATTTCTCTTTAAAACCAAGCAGATTTGTAATGGGGAACACTAGAGACCTTTCAAATAGTATCAAGGGATAAATCAAAGATGTGAATTGTCTCTGCTATTATTTTATAGAGTTCCAGAACTATTAGCTATCAAAGACAAAAAAAAAAGAAATTGAAGGAATAAATATAAGTTAAGAAGAAGGAAATTATTTCTATTTGCTTTGAAATGACAATTAGAAAATCAAAAAGATTGCATAAAAATTCATTGAAGCAATTTGCAACTTCAGTAAAATTGTAAATTAAAACCCACAAAAAGTATCAGGTTTTTAAAACATGGTTTAGCCTCCTAGCCCAAGAAAGAGGAGAGAGAGAAAAAGAAATTCTATTCAACACGGGTAAGAAATTTTCTCATAGTCAGTCTACCAAGATATACTCAGGACTTTATATGAATACAACTACTTTTTACAAAAACGGATGGGGACAAATACAGTAATCATTTATGGTAATGTTGCTGCATAAACTGAATTAGTGAATGCTGAACTATTACCCCAGGGGAAAAACACGGTTAGGTTTTGGAGAACCATTGGCTAAGAAATTAATTTTAGCACTTTTGAGAGCAATCTCATGCATAGATTAGCAAATTTTCTTTTCCTTTTTCCTCATGCACTGTTTATTCATTAATGTTGAACTTATGTCTAACAGTCTGAAGGGAGTTTATCTAATATATATATATATATATATATATATATATATATATATATATATATATTTCCAAAAGGCATATCAGTCCTCTTGCACTGAGGGAAACTACCCAGCACATTAGCACAATGTGTGGGAGCCACTAAAGTGTTTAAAAACAGTGAAAATATCAATAAAAAGTACTAAAAAGGCAAAAAAGTATAATTAAATAGATCATAAAAAGTACAATATACTGTACATAAAAATGTACAGTATAAGAACTGAGACAAAAAAGTAGAATATTGCCTAGTTCAACCTCAGTTGAAAAAGGAGGTACTAGGTAGCCCAAATTTTTCACAAGTTGGCAAATTTACATATTGAATCTGACTGTAATTAGAGAACGATGTACTACTTATAATTGGGCTGCACTAATATAATAAAAGTTTTATAATGCTACCTAAATTAAATTAACTTATAGAGTTATTACCATACAAATCCAAATGTGCTTACTCATAGAATGAGATAAATAACTAGATAATAACACAACATCTGGAAAAACAAAGATCGACAATCTCCAAAAGTTAAATAATGAGACAAAAACAGAAATTGAGGGAGCTTGGCGATACAAGATTTCAAATTAAACTATGAAGCAGCAAGAACCAGAACTAGCTAAAAGAATGTAATCAATGAAATAAACCAGGGCAAACAGGACCCAGGAACACATGAAAATAGATGTTTAGTGTTTGGTAAACTCAAGGACACCAATGACTAGGTTAAGAATTTTCAAAAGCTTTTCACTGAATTATTTTCCAACAAAATGGCCAAAAATAACTTTTGTCTGATTAACATTCTGCTCTATGGAAAACAATTAAAAATTACATTTATTGAATATATGTCATTAAACTCTAAATGACTTACTAAAATATAAAAAAGACTACCACCAACTACAACAAAACCAAGATGGTTTTTAAAACAATACTAAAAAAAATGGGAAAGTGTTACCTTGAACAACTGGCTAGAATAATTTTTTTTAACTAAACAAGACTTAGAGGTGATCATAGAAGAGATAATAGATAAGATTGAAAATATTTTGCCCCCTCCCAAAACCAATGTAAGTAGAATTAGAAGAGAAACATTTAACTGGGAAAACATTTTTTCAGAAAATATCTCTTGATAAATATCTAAAGTACATTGAAAATTGGTACAAATGTTATTAAAAATCCCCAATAGATTTAAGTAGTCAAAGGATATAAGCAAGCTTCCCTTAAAACACCTAATATCACCAATTAAAGACCATATAAAAGAACACTGCAAATGATTAATAATAATAATAATGAAAATGCAAAGTAAAGACATTTGAGATTTCACTTCACATCAATAAGACTGGCAGATTAAAGACAAAAATGGAAAATGTTGGAGAGGCTGTGGGAAGACAGATACACTAAAATAGAGTAAATTGTGCTTTGATTCTGGAAAATGACTTAGAATTATTTTGACCTAGTAATTTCATTATAATGCATAATGAGAAAGTCAAAAGCAGAGGGAGAGGACTCAAATATTTGAGAATATTTGTCAGAAATTTTTGTAGTAGCAAGAACTGGCAGAAAAGTAGGTTCCCATCAATTGGGGAACGGCTGCACAAACTTTGATATATGAATGTAAAAATGAGTACGAATTCAGAGAAACTTGAGAAGATTTGCATTATCTGAAATAGTGAAATAAGTAGAATTGAGAGAACAGCATATACAGTGACTATAACAATGTAAAGGAAAGTAAAATTAAAAAGACTTCAGAACTTTAACCATTGTAGACATGTGTTATGCCTTTAGAGGACTGAAAGTGAAGTATGCTTTCTTATATCTTGAGAAACATGACAGACTGTAATTATAGAATGAGACAAAGATTTTCAGACATGATCAATCTGTTGATTTATTTTGCTTGAGTGTATTTATTTGACTTGACTGACATTAAGAGACGGTCCTATTTCAGGATGTATGGCACTCATTGGGAAGTGTCAGTGGTATTAAAAAGAGTACTGAATGAAAAGAAATCAAAAGTGAAACAGCATAAAAATACAATTAGAGAGTTGGATGACCAAAACAATACCATCATCATCATCATCATCATCATCATCATCATCAACAACAACAACAACATTCCTCAAACACACAAAAGATAATCTGGTCAAGTAGTGAGAGCCAATGCTAAGAGATTTAGAGGAAGACCCCTGGCAGACAGCATGGGCCTTTCTATGTAGGATTTCCTGGAGTATATTCATTTATTCCATACCACTACAACTAATACTACTAGTCTTTCTGTATCAAAGAGAACCACATCAACCAACTAAAGGATGGAAGGCATGAGTTGAACAATTATATTTATTACAATGAGGGGGATGCTGTGCAGGGCCTCCTTTTCCCTAGCCTTTATCAGAATCATTCCAGGGTCTGGTTTACAGCAAACAGGATTACTGGAGATGGTTTGGCTGCTTCAAAAGACACTTGACCTTAAATGGGTTTTGATTCCTCCCATAACAACGAGGCACCATGGCACATCATCAATGTCAAGCAAATATCAATATGTGATAATTGGTGACAATGCAATAATTAGCTATATCCTAACCTGTCTCTCGACAGGTTAATCATCAGTTAGATCTTTCTCTCAAACCTTCCATTCTAGGGTGGCCCTGCCCTTCACAAAGAAAAGATATCTCTCCCTGGGGCTCCCGTTGATTTCTCTGGGATTGGTGGCATTATCGTACTGTAGTTTGTACCACTTGCGATTCAGAGATCTGAACCTGACTCCCTTTCAATTGGCTGAGGGCAACAGAGGCCAAGGTCCATCCCTTTGGAATGGTTCTTGCTTATCTCTCAGGACCAACTCATGTTCAACTGCTATTCACATAGAAATCTTCTCCACTTCAACCTTCAAAGTTCTCATTTGAATATTTTGCTAATACCACCCAGACCTGTATCCTTGGCAGCTCCACTGAGCTCGAGTCACAGGCTTCCAGACCCACCGTAGACTAGCCCTCAAGGAGACTCTTTCAAAGTTTGTGCCTTCATCTGTTCCTATATCAGCTTGATCATTGTGAGCAATCACCAGGTAGGGGCTTGATGCTCCAGCATCATCCATTTTCAGGGCTAGTTGGAGAAACTATTCCACCAGCTTGTGCTCCTGACCACTAGGCCAATCCTATCCAACAAGAACAAACAAGCACTGGAAATATCAAACATATGAATTCCATCTAACTCTTACCAGGAGCTAAACCTCAAATGCGGATGGTGCCTACTTGCCTTGATTGTTTTAGGGATGAATTAATTTGGATGGATTGCCTCATATCCTTTCCAGGAGGAAAACCTTTACTGTCTTCTTTTTATGTTATATTTCTTTCAAAAATTATTCATCTTTGAGATTCTTTGCACTATATGCCAATAGATAACAACAATTACTGTGGATATAAAGCAAATAAACATACAAGCAAGTACAATTTGTAGAATCATTACCAAAAAAGCAACATCCAATAGAATGAGAGGATTTGTGGTCTGGCATGACCCATGAGGGTAGTCATCATCAATATGAATTCCAATCCTGATTTCTCCTCTATCTACTTTTTATGTCTACTTAATGCTTTGTTCTTCCCATACGTCCAATATCTTCTCTTTCTAGTCACTTTAGGGGCCTGTTCTAACTTACAGATAAATTCTTGCTAGTAGAGTATCTTTGCAGTAATACTAGAGGACTGGAAGCCAGCTCTTTCTAGACTGATGACATCTTGTCCTCTTTTGGTTTCTCATTCAACCAAATTTTGCCTATTCCTGAAACACATTATTTACACCACAGTCCCTTGTTCTTTTGTAGAAGTTCAAGTTTTATGGGCAGGGGCTACCTTGGTCTATGGGGGCATAACTACTGTATAATCCTTGATGTGGGATGGATTGTGATCTGTGTTGTTGGAAGAACACAGATCCATCAAGAATATGGAAGTAAGGAATTAGAACTAATACAATAGCTTGAGGTAAACTCTGCAGACACAAATCTAGGATGACTCAAGAAACTTTTCCTGGGGGCAGAACTAAGAATTCAGGGTCCATCATCTCAGTTTCAACATTTGATTAGCTTGTCTACTGACAGCAGAGAAGGTATTTTTGCTCATTGAGGTCAAGTGGTTCAGTCTTAGGCAGAACTATAGCAATGTCTCACTAGGTAGTCCAGTAAAGACTTGCAATGATCAAAAGACAAGTTTTATAGAAGAAGGGCCATGGGACTGGAAGAAATTCAGTCTGAGATGTGATTCAGAGCCAGTATTTTGACAATATCATTTCAGGTCATAAATTGACTTGGCAAATTCTTTTAGTTATTTTCCCCTTTCTTTATTTTTATTC
Organism: Macrotis lagotis; assembly: GCF_037893015.1. Taxonomy (NCBI): domain Eukaryota; kingdom Metazoa; phylum Chordata; class Mammalia; order Peramelemorphia; family Peramelidae; genus Macrotis; species Macrotis lagotis. The sequence continues at coordinate 71,026,562 of NC_133666.1, forward strand.
TCAATGTATTTCTACATCCAATTTGATGTGTCTATGGATGTTTTCTACCATCCTTTGATCAATTCAGATGGGAGTGAGGTTTGAGTGATAGCCGCTCCTGCTATTCCTTCCTCTGGTTTTGTATGATCTTTTCTTATGCAATCATAGTCTATGAGATAAGTCTTACTTTTCTGCAATGTCTCCCTTATCATTTTGTCTCAATTTTATTTTCATTTTTTAGGAACATCAAAACAGAAAAAATTTACTCCTAGGCTTCTGTTTTATTTAACTTCATGTATGACCCCTGATGCTTTTAGAACTCTAAGCAGACACTTGTTTCTTCTCCACCATTAGAATATAGACATTTCATCCTTGTGAAGTCCATTCCAATGATGCTTATTTTTATTTCTCTTGACACCTGTGTTTATATTTCAAAGATTCTACTTTGTTTGCATCATCAGGAATGCTTGAAAGACCTCCATTTCATTAATGAATCATTTTTCTCCTGCAGGATTATATTCAAATTCTTTTTTTTGGAGGGGAGGGGAGGTTATTTTTGGTGGTAAGCCTAGATCCTATACCTTGTAAAATATAATATTTCAAGCTTTCTATTCCTTTATTAAAGGTGGCTGCTAAATATTGTGCTATTGTGACTGTAGTTTCTCAGCACTAGAACTCTCTCTGGATGCTTATAATATCTTTTTCTTCTATCTGGAACCTTTACAAATTGGCTAAAATATTACAAGGAGTTTTAATTTGGATTTTTTTCAGGCGGTAACTGGTAGGTTCTTTTAATTTTTCATTGTCGTTCCTATAAGTCTAGGCATTTTAAATTCATGATTTCTTGAAATATGGTATTCAGGTTCCTTTCTGGTTATGGCTTTTAGGCAGTACAATGATTTTTGATTTGTTTTCAAGGTCAGTTATTGTAGGAAGTACCTTGTGTTTTCTTTCATTCTTCAGTCTTCTGATTTTGTTTGACTATTTCTTATTGTCCTTTCCATAGTCATTAACATATGTGTGCATTGGCTTGTAAACTCATTTGAAGTATGGATTCCTTTTGATACCTGGCTCAGAATTGGCGCTAAATGGATACTTGATGACGTGATTTTCGAGAAGCTGGTTGCTTGGGTAAGGGTGTTTTAAGCTATTAATTCTCCTGCCAAGTCTTTTCCTTTCTCTGTTTTCTCTCATTCTTTGCTCTACTTCTTTCCTATATAGCTCTCATTTAATTTTTGAAGGCTTTTAAAACTGTTGCTTCAGTTCTTAAAGTAATTCTAGTTGACCTTATGGCTAAGGCATTTCTGTGAGGCTTTGTGTATGGGTATTGTGAAGTCTTGGGCTTCCCTTGTTCCCTAATGTTTTTTATTTTTTTTTATTCTGGCTGTCGCTCTTGGCGTATTGGTTCTTATAGCCTTATTTTCTGAATTGGAATTTTATATTAGGGTCAGACTCTATGCACTTCTGGTGAGAAGTCTGCAGACTTGTTTGGTCCTGATCTGTATTCTCTGATGTTCTGCTACTGCTTTCTCTGGGTATTTTAGTGCTGGGTTTTTCAAGATTTCAGGGATGGTTAAATCTCCAAGGATATTTAAACTTACAGCATGCTCTTAGTGATCTGATTAAAGGCAGTCTTACTTGGTCTGAACTGGCTGATTGGTGCTCCAGTAGACATCTGCTGGCTTCATCCTGTCAGTTATCTGGAAAGTTCTATAAATTCAGAAATACAGAGTTAAGGGTTCATCATTGGTCTGAGCTTATCTGCTCTGTGACTCAGCTGCAGGTTGATTGAAGTTGAGAATCCTACTCTGGCATTCAAGAATCACATTTGTTGGATTTATGTTCTTCCCCTAGAATCATGCCAGTGTGGGCTTGACTCACAGTCCCACTTCTTTGTACTAGTATATAACTGCAACTATCAATCTTGGTCCATGCTGAACTCATGAACTCATGCCAAGATCAGAAAGACACAGTTGCCAATTATCTTCTGTTTCTTTGAGCTGGATCCATAATCACTCTTTGCTTTGGTATATAGTCAAAGACCCTGGCCTGATCTCCATGCTGCAAGACCTTTTTAGTAGAAGCCTTTTCACACATCTCTGGCTATCTCCCTATGTTGACCTGGGCTGGAAAAAATTCCCTACTCTGTTTTATCTTTTGGTTTCCTGATCACTAGTTGATCTTGTATTCCTCCTTGATTTCCAGGAGAAAGTTGAGTTGGGCTGGGCTGCCCTGCTCCTTCCTCCTACTCCACCATCTCTGTTGGTCTCTTGGTAACAAATTTTTATAGTCCTTGCGTAAGACACGGAAAAGTAATCTGTAAAGTGAAGACCTGATTTTTTTTATTATTAGAATTTTGAGCATTGTAGAATTTTGAGTGTTAGAAATAAAAGAGATCTTAGGAAATGTATTCATTTTCAGAGAAAATAGGTCCAAAAAATAGTACAAGTTGTTGATATAGTCTGTAAGGAATCTATAAATGTAAGGAAACATTTTCTAAAGAAGCAGGTAAAAGTTGAAAAGAGTTCCTTCAAGGGGGAAATGACAACCCCTTCTTTTTTTCTGAGGGTCTTAAAATGAAACCTGTTTGACCACTGGCCAGGGATACTGTAAAGGAGATTTCTATTCATACAGGCGTTAGACTAATTTCCCTTTGAGCTTCTTTTCATCTCTGAGATGTTAAAATTCAATGAAATGACCTGTACAGTGACACAGGGCTAGTGAGCATCAGACCCGAAAACAAAACTTAGGTCTGCTCTCTGAAGCCAGGACACTTGGTCACACCTGCTAATACAAACAAATTCTTAGTAACAAATATTCCCATTGATTGTTAATGTGAGAAAACAAGAGATGAGCAAGGTTATGTTCAGATGTGGGACAATTTTATACCAGGAAAAATTTGGATTTTTTTTTTAGGTTTTTGAAAGGCAAATGGGGTTAAGTGGCTTGCCCAAGGCCACATAGCTAGGTAATTATTAAGTGTCTGAGATCGGATTTGAACCCAGGTACTCCTGACTCCAGGGCCGGTACTCTATCCACTGCGCCACCTAGTCACCCCCTGGATGTTTTCTTAAAGAGATGGCTTTAGATTTAGAAAGGGAGATCTAAAAGAGCCAGCAAACCTCCAAGAACTGATCATACCAGACTAGAAGCATTCACATTTTCTATAGGGTTCCTTAGCCTTAGGTTGATATAATAAACATGGGTTTTAAGGAGGAATTAGGCAAATTTTCTCATGATAGAAAGATGAGGCCTAAATTCTAGTAGAGAAGAGACGTTTAAAGTTTATTGAGAAACCCATTGGCAATGTTTTGGGTTTACTATGATGGCCTGCTACAAACTTGGAGTTGTTCTCAAAGGAAAGTCTGGGGCACTTGTTGGCCCTTTGCTGTAGAATATCTTTGTCAGTTGTTTCAATGAAGGCAGGAATCACATGCTTTCCCCATTTCCAGATGGCACAAAGTTGGAAGGGATAGCTAATGTATTAGCAGACTGACCTGGGGCTGAGTTGATGTGTCTGCTGAGAGAGCTACCCTATCTCTTTTGCTCTACTATGTTTCATAGCTCTCAGGCTTGTAGATATTGTCATCTGCCCTGTCATCATATGCGTGAGCATTATTACCAAGCCTCTGCCTTCCACCCCTTGCTCTTGGGGGCAATGTTTACATTGTTTCTAGAATGGATATGACCTTCAACTGCCTACTGGCTTCACTCTACTCCTGTGACTCTCTAAATTAAAATACTCTTTTCCAGCAGCCCTTTCCTTAAAAGTGTCTCTCTTGATTACAATCTGAGCTTTCTCAAGGCAAACACTGTGTCTTTAGCAGGTAGCATACATTAGGTGCTTAATACAAGTGTATGTATTCATTTATTCATTCTACAACTGAGTCACGATTCAATAAGCACCATTAAGAAATAGGAATGAGGATGTGGACTGGGCCTATTATTCAATGGGAGAGGGAACTCTGGGGTGAGCAACCTCCCTCTGCCAACACAGGTCAGCACCTTTCCTGCAAAATATATTCTTAATGTAAAACCTAAATGGATGTGAATCCTTATTAGCAGTATTATTGATTTAGAAAACCACAAATTAACATTATCCATATTGAATTTTAATTTCATTTATTTTGCTAACTATGACTCAGTAACAAATTTGATACCTATGACCCTATACACTGAGAGGTATGATACTGTGCCCTAGGGCATGCAGTCAGTATGTGTCAGAGGCAGGATTTGAGTCCATACCTTCCTGACTCCTAGATCATCTCTCTATCCATTTTACTGCATTTCTGCTTCAGTCAAATAGTATACATTTAATAGAAATCATTTTAAGTTTTCCTTCTGTGCTATAACAAGAGTGATTCCTAAATCTAAGATGGAGGCAGGGGAAGGGCAATATTTCATGTCATCTGAAGCTTTGGAAGCTTGGAGAAAAGCAGAGTGTGACCAGAGGAATGCTATCAGGCAGACAAAAGGACACAGGACTGGGCCAAATGAGGATTGGGAATGTACAATGGAGATAAGAAAAGGCATAGAAGAAATGTAACAGCTATTTTCAAGCATCCCAGGCCATCATTGCTATGCTTTTTAGTTAATTTTCAAAAACAAGTATTAAGAGAGTTCTTATGAGGAAGATAAGCATCTCTTTTTGGAGGCAATTGGGATTGAGTGACCTGCCTGGATTTACACAGCTAGTAAGTGTTAGATTTTAACTCAGGTTCTCCGGACTTCAGTACCAGGGCTCTACCCACTGTACCACCTAGCTGCCCTTTCTTTTTTCCCCCTCGAGGAACATGTGCAAATTGTCAAAACAGATTTTGAGAAACATTTCCAATAAGCACAACTCTGTGAAGAAAGTTCTGTGTAGGTAGATGGCAAATCCTTTGATTCTGGAGCTCTTTATCTGTTAGACATCCTCCTAGCCCTCACTGAACTCCATTCATAGTCATAATAGGTCTCATGAACATAGTGCCTAAAAGTTTCCAAAGTGTCATACATGCTATCTCCTTTGGGCTAGTGCAGAGTTTAGATACAAAGTCATGGAATCGCAGAAACAAACAGAATCTAAGAAATGGAAGGGACTTCTGAGCTGCCCATTCCACTTTTGCTTACTTCTAATTGTTAGGAAGTCCATGTTGACAAGAAGTCTAAATATGTCTCTTACTTCCCCCTATGGCTCCCTCTGGGGCCAAGGAGAACCAGGGTAATCTCTTTTCCACATGAAAGCATTCCCCTTCTCAAGATGAAAAATTACTAGTTGCTTCAATGGACCCTCATGAGTTATGTTCTGTGGTTTTCTGGTCATCATGGTTGTCTTCCTTTGCTCTATCTCTGAAACATGATGGTAAACAAAGAACTCCAAACATGGCATGACTGCCAGGCACTTTACTCAAGTCATTATATACGGAAGACCTCTCTCAAAACAGCCCAGAGGAATAAGGGCTTTGGGGGGCTGCCATGCTCCATGCACTACTTAATATATCCTAGTGAGATAGATTTTCAAACCTAAGTAAAGGGCTTTCCATTTCTTCCCACTGAATTTCATCTCTTTAGATTTAGTCCAGTGTTTTCGGCTCTGTTATCTGAGATAAACTCTCTCTCCAATATTTGCATCATATATGCCCTTGATAAAAGTGTCCACCAGCATAGGGACAAAGATGGATTTCCCAAGCTTTGAAATTCCATTCCTTTGCAGAGGCCAGATTGCATACCTAGAATGCCCTTCATCCTGACCTCCAGTGTCATGCTTGACTGGCGGCCTGCCCTGGTTCCTTTAGATATTAGTGTTCTCTTAGCCTATCTTAACATACCTGTGCACATTTCTGTGATCCCTTCCCCTTGCCTCCTCCCCAAGAGAATCCAAGCTCGTTTGCATCCACAACACCACAGAATAAGTGGTTGAGAAATAATAGTGATGCCTTGATTTAAGAATATTCAACATTTAAACATCATTTCAGGTTTTGCAAAGCATGTTACAGACATTATTTCATTTGATACTTAGAAGAATACTCAGAGATAATGATGTAGGCATTATTGTTTCAGTTATACAGAGAGTGAAATTGAGGCTCAGAATACTTAAATCACTTGGCTGGTTCTCATCCTTTGTTATCAAAGACCAAAATGACCCACTATGTTTGAGACAAATGATGTGTATCCTACTGTGGCTGATCAGACCAATACAAGCTCGAGATGTTCTAACACAGGTTGGGCACAAATAGTCTATGTGAACACCGCGGGTGGATACTCTAAACTTACGGATGTCACCTTTCCTTTGATCTGCTTCACTTCTGTCTTGCACATAGAGCACAGTCCCCTCACTGATGAGGGCACATCATGCTGGGTGACCACCCAGACTGTGCCACAGTCTGCCATGCTATACTATCAATGCCAAAATTCTTAAAAGAGACCTTCAGGGAGGCTTGGTATCGCTTCTTCTCGCCCCCTTTTGAGTGCTTGTCCATGTGAATTTTCCATAAAATAGTCTTTTTTGGCAAGTGTACATCTGACATCCTAACAATGTGTCTAGCCCATCATAGTTGCCCTCTCTGTAGTGATGTTGGAATGCTTGGCCGTTTAGCTGAGAAAGGCTCTCAGTGTCTGGGATCTTCTGCCGGGTGATCTTCAGAATCTTCCTAAGATAACTTAAATGGAAGCTATTCAGTTTCCTGACATGGTGCTGGTAGACTGGCCAGGTATCACAGGCATAGAGCAATGAGGTCAGCCAAATGGCTCCATAGACCTTTAGTTTGGTAGTCAATCTAATACCTCTTCTTTCTCATACTTTCTTTCAGAGCCTCCCAAACACTTAGCTGAAATACTAAGGATTCCATAGGTAAATAAATGTCAGATATGGATTTGGACCCAAGTCCACCAATACACCATGCTGCTTTGACCAATACCTCTATTATTATTGTTAAGGGCAGCTAGGTGGTGCAGTGGATAGAGCACTGGCCTTGCAATCAGGAGGATGGGAGTTCAAATCCAGTCTCAGATATCTTAATTGTATGACCTTGGGCAAGTCACTAAACCCTGACTGCCTCACATCCAGAGACATCTCTAGTCATCCTGATCCATATCTGGCCACTGGCCCCAGATGGGTCTGGAGGAGAAAGTGAGGCTGAAGACTTAGCACAGCTCCCCCCACTCAAAATCATTTCATGTGCCAGTCCTGGCATCACCTCCCTGATGTTGTGGTCTTTAGAAATGGACAAACATTATTACCTCTACTGCTAAGCTATTACCTCTGTTGTTTCAATAACATTATTTTTTTTTGCAAAGCAGTGGGGTTAAGTGACTTGCCAAAGGTTGCACATCTAGGTAATTATTAAGAGTCTGAGGCCAGATTTGAACTCAAGTACTCCTGACTCCAGGGCCAGTGCTCTAGCCGCTCCTGTCAATAACACTTTAATGAAATTTGTTTTATATTCGTTAGGAAGACTCATTTTATGAAATTTTAAAAAGTAAAGAATCTTTTTGTAAAATAACTCTCCCCACATACCTAGACACATCTTGATTGTTTGGAAATTCAAAGGATCATGTGGGATAAAATCTCCATTTAGCAGGATGATCAAGCAGCCAGCTGTTTTGGATAATTTAATTTTCTGGTTAATTGAGTATCAAATAGAAGATCCTTTTTGCTTTAACCTTCATTTTGGAAATTCTTCCAAAAATGCTGCAGTAAGTGGTGAACACAGATTAGGCAAGATTCTGCAAAGTCACAAAGTTATCATTCAGGACATTAGTTGGTACCTAACAGCAGAGCTAGTAAAAGCCTTAGTTGGTTATAATGCTTCTGAGCATCAGTGGAATGAGATTAAAATGCAGATGGAAAATAATTAACTAAACAAAAGTGCTACAGCATATAGATAATGTTTGAAATATGTGTTTTGACATCACTATACCAAGCAGAGACCTCTATGTATGCTTGATGGTTCATTTTCTGAAGGAGGTCAAAAATAGAGACAAAAGTTAGCCAATAAACACATTTATTGTCCTCATTATGTGCCAGTCACTGTGCTTGGTCCTAGGGATACAAGTGCAAAGAATGAAATAATTCCTACTCTTGAAGAGCTTACTTCTAATGGGAAAATAACAATATCTATATCTATATCTATATCTATATCTATATCTATATCTATATCTATATCTATATCTATATCTATATCTATATCTATATCTATATCTATATCTATATCCATATCCATATCCATATCCATATCCATATCTATATCTATATCCATATCTATATCCATATCCATATCCATATCCATATCCATATCTATATCTATATCTATATCTATATCTATATCTATATCATCTATATCTATATCCATATCCATATCCATATCCATATCCATATCTATATCTATCTATCTCTATCTCTATCTCTATCTCTATCTCTGTCTCTGTCTCTGTCTCTGTCTCTATCTATCTCTATCTCTATCTCTATCTCTATCTATATCTATATCTATATCCATATCCATATCCATATCCATATCCATATCCATATCCATATCCATATCTATATCCATATCCATATCCATATCCATATCCATATCCATATCCATATCCATATCCATATCCATATCTATATCTATATCCATATCTATATCTATATCCATATCCATATCCATATCCATATCCATATCTATATCTATATCTATATCTATATCTATATCTATATCTATATCTATATCTATATCTATATGTATTATGAAGTTCTGTTTGTAATAGCAAAAAACTGGAAATCAAATGGGTGCACATCAATTGGGAAATGGCATTATATTGCAGCATTTCCTATAATGAGGTATTACTGGTCAAAAGAAATGATGACTATGAGGAATTATTATAAACATGAGGAGACTTGTATGAACTGATGCAAAAAGTCAACAGCAGAATCAGGAAGACAATATGCACAGTGACTACAATAATGGAACTAAAAGCAGCACTACAATTAAATTCACCAAACAATTGTAACAAATCAACTAAAGGCCAGGTTAAAAGACCTGGTGGTCATTTCTAGAATATGGGGATGCAAAGACAGGAAAGGCCAGCAGTCTTGCTCTCCAAGAGTTTCCATTTTATTGGACAGTTGAGATTTTTATAAAATGACTGGTCTCCTCCAGGTTTACTTTTGTTTGGTTCCTGTTTTCCTTTGTTACAAGGCATCGTTCTATTAATGGTGGGGGGGTATTGGGAATAGAATGTACTGTGGTGTTTGTTGTTGGTTGTCCTTCATTCTCAAAGAAGACCATGACATAAAAGAGGTGATGCTATGAAATGTGAGTTGGATTTAAGTGACAGGGTTCTGTGCTAAGTCACCAGTGTAACTCAAACTTAAGGAAACAAAACTGGCCTAGCTCAGTGTTAGCTTGAGAACAAGGCCTGAAAGCTAAGCTTCTCACATAGGTGGATTCTAGTGATGGCTTTAGCACTTAGCCACTATGCCAAAGTCTATAGGCTAGCATCAACTTCCCAGGGGCATCCCAATGAATTATATACCACATAGCACAGATAAACACATATTCCTATCTCTGGTAGGCATATCCAATTCTGGGAAATTCTCACTAGCACACATAGTGCATGGTGGTTTTATGGCATTCAGAGGATGCTTTTGCTTTTTTAGTGAAAAACTTTTCTCATATTAAAAGGCAATTATCATAACCCGACTGCTGGGAGTTCTGCCCTCCTAGACACTGAATAAGCCAGAGATTTTCTGGTTGGTTTTATAACTCACTCTTATAGTATTACCTATTAATCTAGGACCTTAAACATACTTGGGTTTATTCCAGAGGGAAAAATAATTGGTACAAAGAGTGCACAATGAAGACTAGAAGATTTACTTATGAATAGGGACAAAGTATCCTTCTCCAAAAGACATTCTCTTTCATGGAATGACAGCTCCTTGGGATCAGGGACTGTTTCATTCAATGAATTCGTACGTCCAGTGTCTGACTCGTGGTTAAGTGTTTGATCGATGCTTTTTAAGGACTGAGTGTTGAAGGAACCCTGCTAACTCCTCTTTCTTGAGCCTGTATTTTTCCTCTACCAAAATGTTCCAGCAGAATACTAGCATATTTCCCCTCTCTCTTTTAGGTCCCAAGGGGACCAGCTGACAAAAGTGCACTTTCTTGAAGATCTGAGCTAGGGAGTGAGTTGGGATGGCAGATATTGCAATTAATCATACTCTACTAAGTTCAAGCAAAGCACACAGGTCCTAGAAAGGGTTTCGAATTTTATCCAACCCAAAGCAACAAGCATTTATCAGATCCTAAGCTAGGCACCAGAGTGTAAAGATGAAATTGAAAACAGTTCCTGCCCTCAAGGAGATTTTATTCTTTGACAAGTGGGGCAGATTTTCCAAGTCACAGTTCTCTCAAGAGGCAGAGCTATCCTAATGAAGACAACACACTTTTTCTCCTTCCAGATATATAATTTCTGTGGCTCACCTGGGAAGTGGACACTTGCTTCAGTGTTTCTGGTTATAAATTGACTTTACATCCACAAAGAAATCTCAAATACTATTCTGACCTATAAAGAACAAAGGAGAGTTGGGGAATAAACATATATTCATACAAGACACCTGACCCTGACAACAAGACTTATGGTCAAAGAATAACTTTCTCTGACATTATGAGGCACGAAAAAAAATAAAAAAGACCATTAATTAGCCTTACTTTGTTGATTAGTGGGGAGAACTATGTGACTTGGTCAGCTGAAGAAAGTACACAAATCAGAAAAGAAATAATTAATTCAAACAGATATTAATCAAATCTGCATTAAAACTTATTTATTCAGGAATAGGATGTATGTTAATCAGAGTTTTGAGAGAACTCAGAAAATAGTCAAAAAAATAGCAAGTTAAAAAAATTCTTAAAAGTAAATGTTTTAGGCTAGTTTGATAGCTTTTACTCATTTTTATTAAACCTCTACAAACTTTGACATAATCCACATGAATATGAAATTGGACTTGGTAATCTCTTAGGATTCTGAAATTGAAGGGAAATTGTTTTGTCTATTCAAGGGATGCTGAGAATTCTTCCTGATTGGGTTTTGTGGGGTGAGGGAGTGTGGTCACAAGAATGATTCTCTGCCATGCAACACCTAGAATAAGATGCAAGGGATAAATAATGTTCTAATTTATATTTGAATTTGATGATTGTTGGTACTCCCTCCTACATTCCACACTGAAATCCATTCATGCTGTCCAATTGGTGTGTCTCATAAATTCACTAGAGAGGGTTCGACCAATGAGGTGAGGAAATTTCTCATTTTCCTTCAATCATGGTGTGAATTCCAATGCAATACATAAGTTATCCACTTGCTAACCCTCATACTCTGTTAGAGTTGTGTGTTTCTCTGATGACATCATTTATATGGTTTCCCCTTAGATCTTCACTATGTGGCTCTGCATTGGCCTTTAAGTACAAAGCTTTACATTCTTCAGTATCCCCTAATTCACAGCCATTTAGCACCATCAGAAGAATACTGGTGTTAAAAAAGTTGGACTTTTGCTTATGCTAGAAACTTGGGGTTATTAAAATTCTTTTTCAGGTTCCCAAAGGTTGGTCTTCCTGTTTTCACTAGCCCATTTTGGACCCAAGTCACTATCCATTTGCAGTGACTTTACAAAATATATGTAGTGGTGGACAATTTCTATGGGTTGTTCAGATCCATGGGCATGTCATTCTGTATTTATTTGTTTGGAGGCAAATATGTACTGAACACGGTGTATTTAGAGCACTGAGCACTGTATGTTGAACACTGAGGTAGGCTAAGATTAAATCTGATTTCTTTCACTTAGGGTCTAAGTATTTAAGATCTGGTCTGTGCCTATTCGGGGCTCATATGCTAATATGAGCATAAAAAAACAAATACAAGAAATCATAGATAGTAATCTAGAAAGATGCTTTCTCTAAATGTGATTTGATTTGCAATTAGAGAGGATATTAAAAATCATCAGGTTAATTTGTTGATGTTATTCCAACTCTCTGTGACCTCATATGAGGTTTTCTTGGCAAACATACAGGAATGGGTTAATGTTTCTTTCCTTCAGCTCATTTTATAGATGAGAAAACAGGGGGATAAGTGATTTGCCCAAGGTCACACAGTTAGTAGGTATCTGAGATCAGTTTTGAACTCATAAAGATGAGTCTTTCTGACTTCAGGCCCAGCACTCTATCCACTATAGCACCTCCTAACTGCTCCAAGCTAAATTTACAAATGGGGAAATTGAATCCCAAGAAAGGTTGAAGTTTCAAAATCATACAACTAGCAAGTTGCCCATACTTCAGATTCAATGTTTCCCTTCCTCCTCAACCAACCCCATTCTGCCTCTCAGAAATTCTAATGAATGGGAATGATGCTTAACTTCTCCATCTCACTCTGGCCCACCTCATATGTATGTCAGAAAATTAACAAAACTTTATTCACACAGAGTGATCAGTTCTTTTGAACTAGCAGCTTTTCTGTTTGCATCATGGGGTACAAGATATGCCCTTAAATTGACATTTGATTAGGCTAAAGCAGGGGAGAAACACCAGGATAGCATTCTATGGACAGAGTTCCTTGTTTCTCATGTTTATTGTTGGGGAACTTTCCATCTTAAGGGGAGGAGCATAGGTCCAGGACTAGGACAAACTCACCTGAGGTGTGACTTCTGGTAGGAAAGAATATACAATCTAGTAGATTCCTATTTCAGCTAATTGCTCTTAGTAAATAGGTGCTAGACTGAGTTGTAACACTATCTAAGAACTATAAGTTCTTGAAGTGTATTCTAAATTTCAGCACTCTGAGACAAAGCCACAGCTTTCACATTAAAAATGAGTCACTAGAAAAGGAAGGACTAGCAGCTAACAACCTAATCAGTAATATAATGCAGGTAATATGATACAGTGGAAAGAGTACTGGCTCTGGAATTGGAGGATCCTGGTTCAATTTTCAGACACTGATGCTTGTTACTTATGTAACCTGAGGCAAGTCACTTAATTTCTTGGGTTCTTCATCTTTAAAAATGTGTGGATTGTGAGATCACAAATTACTTGGGGGAAGCACTCCCTATTTGACAAGAAATTCTAAATGGCAGAAATCGGATTTAGATCAACATCTTACACCATGTGCCACAAAATCCTCAAAATGCATATTTGATTTTAATATAAAGTATTACATAATAAAAACAGAAGAGAATGATATTAGGTATCATGTGTACTTAAGGCTAGGGGTAGAATTTTTTAACTAAATAAAGGAATTAAAGAAAGCACAAAAGTTAAAATAGAAAAATTCTATCACACGAAACTGAAAAGTGCTAGCACAAACAAAATCAATGCAGCCAGGCAAAGAAGGAAAATTATGAACTGATGATAAAATCTTTACAAGAAATATCAGATAATGACTAGATATCTGAAATATATAGAGAACTAACACAAACATACCAAAAGTTGTTCCCCAGTGGACAAGTGTTCAAAGAATATGAAGAAATGGTTCTGAAAGGAAGAATAACAAACTAAAGCCCTATGAAAGATTACTCCAATGACCAAAACTAGAAATTCAAATCAAATGATAAAGAGATTTAACATCAGACACAGCAAATTGACAAGATAAAAGAAAAAGCAGGAAGCAGTGTTAGAAGAGCTGAGAGAAAAAAGAAAAATATTTTTTTTTCCCCACTGTTGGCCAAGATATGAATGGACTCAACCATTCTGCAAAACAATTTGTAGTTATGCTTAAAAATGTGCTTAAAATGTCCATACTCTTTTGCCCACAGAACTCAAAGTTATGAATATATATCCCAATGAGGAAAAAAATGTCATATATGCCAAAATATTCATAGCAGTACTTTTTGTTGTACCAAAAATTTGGAAGCAAAATAGTTTCAATCAGTTGGAGGAATGGCTAAACAAATTGTGGTGCATAAATAGGATGAACTCTTACTTGAACTATGAGTAAAAAAAAGATATGAAGAATTTGGAGAATCACAGAGACTTATATGACCTGATAAGATCAAAGAATTAGGATAACAATACATTATGACTACAACACAAATGAAACAAAAAAAGCACAAGAAAATGAAGTTGAATGTTGCAGCATAATTTTAAGTTGGAATCTAGAAGAAATTTTAGACAACACACCTCTATTCTTTCAAGAGATGGGAAAATATAGGCATTGAATATTGTATACATGGTCAGATACTCATGTATCTGCTGATGTGTTTTTGTTCTCTTTCTCTTAAAATCTTTGTTATAAAACTTGGTTCATTGGGTAGGGAAGGGGGATGATATTTTTGGATGTGGAAGTAATGTAAAAAGAAGTTTTAAAATTATGATATTAAAAAAAATCAATAGAATTTTAAAATAAAAGCTTGTACTAGATTACCTCTGTTGTTCCTTTTCATTCAAGATCTATGATCCTATGAAGTTATGATTTGATTTATGATTTGATTAAAATATTTTTCTTTATTTATATCATTATTTTCATGCAACAAAGTTCTATGATTTTCCATTTGGAATTGTCAACAAGCTCATCTACACTTGACCAAGAAAGCCAATGGAATCTGTTCTTACTCGCAATATCCAGGTTTTGTAACTTTACATTTCATGGAAATACTCATCCCAGGTTGCTTAAATGTCTTCTGAAATTCACCTCACCTTGCATGAATCCACTCATTTGTCAATTTCCACTTCTTCCAGTTCTTCCTCATCCTCCAAAAATGGAAATTATCAGTCAATGTTTTGCTTTACTGATGCATGGACGCCATCTGGTGCTGAAATAGAGTAACTGCTAACTTGCCTGGGCCTTTTTACTACACCACTATATGAACTAAATGGTCATTCTGCATTGGGTCTATATATATATCCTTCATTTGGTGTTATATAGAGTTGGTCTAAAGTGTCTTCTTGTTTCCCCTTTCATAGACAATGAAAGTAATGTCTTGGAGTAGAGTGTGCCTAGGGCTGTCCTTGGGGTGGAGAGGGAAGGCATGGGGTAGATTATGTGCCTCTTCCATGACATCTCTTACATGAGCAAAATCAGGTTAAGATGAATGTAAAGGGTAGGTGTAAAGGGAACAGAAAGGTTAGAAAAGAGGCATCTGGGGACCACAGAGTAAAGGTGAATGAAGTCAGTCTTATCTACATTCCATTAGTCGGATTTGTGGGTTGACCATATATGTGTGAGCTTCAGTTCTTTCATCCTTTTCTTTTTTCTTTTTAGCACCATCTAGAGGAATCATTTGCAACGTCTCCCCTACCAACTGCCTCCTTGATTTACCAACAACATTATGGAACTGAATAAAAGATCTATTTGTATGCTACAGTTTTATAGTAAGAAGCCCAATATACCTTTTCTTGAAAATACTGTTGATGATCATGGTTGGGATTCAATATTTGGGACTCGAGGCAGTATTTCCCTAGTGTATAGGTATGACCATAGTCTATTTTCACAAATCATTCATTTGTGGAATGTACTCCAGGTCAAGGAACAATATCTAATGGACTGCGTGATTTCTACTCCATGCATTTCTAGGTCTTAGAAATCACTAATTCTGAGATGACCATTTCAAGAAAAGTAGAGTTTATATTCGGTTAAGAGGGATATTTAGAAACAGCGACTTCTGAGGTTTTTGTGATATGTTTGAATATGAAAGAGAGCAAAAGATGGGAGTATTCCTATTATCAATTTACATTTGACATTTTATCTTCCAAGGGGTGTATTCATTTCTAAAAATGTGAAAGGATTATTAGGATTCACAAGAATACAGTTGGTTACAATTCCTTAAATCTTGGATCAATGATCCAAATATGCAAACATTAATATAGGTCTGACTTGTTGTAATTAATATGCTTGTCTCTCTTTGAAAAGAAAAAGAGAATAAATATTTTTTGTAATTTTATTTTCTTCTCAAATATTTGTAAAATATTTTTAATACTTGTACTTTTTAACTTTGAATTTCAAATTCTCTCCTTCTCTCCCCTGCTCTCTCTTTTTGGAGGCAAGTGATTTCATATAGATTATACAAGTGAAGTCATGCAAAACATATTTCCATATTAGCTATGTTGCTAAGAAAATACGTAACCAAAAATTTCAAGAAAAATAGTAAAAGCAAAAAAGTTCTTTCTCTGGAGGTAGACAACAATTTTTCTTCACAAGTCCTTCAGAATTATTTTGGGTAACTATTGCTCAGAATAGTCAAGTTATTCACAATTAATTATTGTACAAGATTTCTATTAGTGTGTACAATGTTCTCCTGGTTTGGCTCACTTTACTTTGCATCAGTTCAACTAAGTCTTCACAGACTTTTTGGAAACAGTTCTGCTTATCAGTTCTCATAGCACAATAAATATAATCAATATTTTAAAATAGTTAAACTTATTATAAAATATTAAGTGATATCAAACAAATCTTGCAAGGAGATAAAAGCTAAGGTAACTGGGCTTTATTTAGAGTAATTAGATTCTTGTCAAGAATATGGATTTGAAGTCATAAGCCTGAGGGGGGAGTTCTAGTTCTGTGACCTACTAGCAACACCATCTATATACAAGTAAGTTAAGCTCTCTGAGTCTCAGTCTCTGTACATGTAAAAAGGAGAAAGGAATGACTACACTACTTATTTCACAAGAGTATTGGGAGGATGAAATGGGATAATTTATGTCTAGCACTTTGAAAGCTGTGAAGTACTGTGTGAATGTCAGCTGTTAAAATCCCCAATAAAGCAACCAAAATAATTTTCTTAATATACGGGTCTAACAAAGTCCCTTACCTGCTCAAAAACTGTCAAGAGTCTCCCTACATGGGGCGGCTAGGTGGCGTAGTGGATAAAGCACCAGCCTTGGAGTCAGGAGTACCTGGTTTCAAATCCGGTCTCAGACACTTAATAATTACCTAGCTTTGTGGCCTTGGGCGAGCCACTTAACTCCATTTGCCTTGCAAAAACCTTAAAAAAAAAAAGAGTCTCCCTACCTTTTAGAATTGAGAGGTTGAAATATGCAGACTCCAAAGTCCAGTATTAAAAGGCAATCACAGGGGGCAGCTAGGTGGAACAGTAGACAGAGCACTAACCCTGGAGTCAAGAGTGCCTGAGTTCAAATCCAGCGTCAGACACTTTATAATTACCTAGCTATGTGGCCTTGGGTAAGCGACTTAACCCCATTGCCTTGCAAAAAAAAAGCAATCACAATGTGGTTCTCCCCTACCTTCTGTACTGAGCCCCTCTACTCCATTTTTCAATCAAATCAGTCTATTGGCCATCCATTGTTTTTATTTTTGTCATTTTTCTGGTTATTCGTTTTTTGGGTGGGGGGGTTGCAAGGCAGTGGGGTTAAGTGACTCATCCAAAGACATGCAGCTAGGTAATTATTAAGTGTCTGGTGTTGGATTTGAACTCAGGTCCTCCTGACTCTAGGGCCGGTGCTCTCTCTATTACACCACCAGCTGCCCCTTCTGTAGTTATTCTTAACCTAATAAATATCAACACACGCAAATATGTGCATCTCAAAAGATCAGGAAAAGAGATTGCATATAAAACTTCAGATTTCTATAAAGTAGAACTTGTAGTTTAAAATACATTTTTATACACACATATGGGCGTATATGTGAAACATATATAAGGTATATATTTACATGTATGTATATATATATATATATATATGTATGTATGTCTATGGATAGATATAATTAATTTGAAAGTAGTCCTGTGTGTCTATCTCCCTCTGAAGTTCCTCCTCTTCTGTATATTAAAAATGTTTAATGGTTTTCTTATTTTCTTTTATCTCCAATATCTTTTTCAATCTCCCAAAATTAAAAAAAATTTATGTTTAAAGATAAGTATAATAAAGCAAAAACAGATCTATCCACTGGCCATTTCAAAAATAATTTATGTCTCATTATGAACCTCTACTTCGTAACTTGTGTTCTAGAGTTGTAGCTGCTCAGAGTATTTTCTTTTTCTTCTTTTCAATGTTTACTCATTGTATGAATTATTCGGCTGGTCCTGCTGTTTTGACTCTGTATACGTTTATGTTTCCCCAGGTTTGTCTCAATTTATCTTTTTCATTATTTATCACATGGTGACATTCTATTATATTCACATAAAACAGTTGTTCAGGGATTCTTCAAATATTGGGCATCTATTTTATTTCCATTTCTTTACTACACAAATAACTGCTGGTTTTGATATTTTTAGACACATGAGTGCTTTTTCTCTTTTTTATAATAATGTCTTTGAGAATATATGTCTAGTAATGATATGCAGGGTCAAATTATCATACACAGTTTCAGGGATTTGGGGGGTATATTATCAATTGCATGTCAGAATGACTGGACCATTTCACAGCTCCACCAACAATGTACCAATGTGCTATGTTTCCTGAAGCCTCTCTAACCAATGTCTCTTTCCTTTTCCATCTTCTTTGCAAGCTAATAAGTGTTAGGTAAAACCTCAGAGTTTCTTTATATTTTATTTATCAGGAGTGATTCGGAGAATTTTTTTTTTATTTCATTGCATTATCTTGGATTTCTTTCTTTGAAAGAAATATCTTTAGACCATTTATCTAATGAGAATCATTTGTGTTCTTACATATCTGAATTAGTTTTCTATATAGATTGAATATTACATTGTTATAGAACTGTTATAGAAACTTGCTGTGAAAGATTTTTTTCCCTAGGAAATGACTTCTCTTCTAATTTTAACTGCACTAATTTTATTTTCCACAGACTTTTTAATTGAATATAGCCTAAATTGTTCATTTTCTCTCCTGTGATACTCTCTTATTTCCCCTTTCCATAGTTGTAGAGGGTGTTTCCTTCTCTGCTCTTGAAATTTGTTTATGCTGTGATTTTTTAAAACCTGGCTCATGCATCCACTTGAGGTTTACTGTGATGTGAGATGCCTAAGACTATTTCCAGTTTTTTACAACATTATTTGTAGAATAATGCATCTTTCCCCCCAGTAGCCGGAGTCTGGTTTTATTGAACTATTCTATCAAATTCAATTGCTTTTGATCTTGTGCATCTAATTTGTTGCTTCATGAGCGCTACTTTACAACACAGTTTGTGCATCAATACCCTTACCATTCAGAACCCCTACTTTACTATTTTTTCTTTAATATCAGTGAGATTCTTCACTTTTTTCCAGGTGAATTTTTATGTTTTTTCAAACTCTAAACCCTTTTGGAGTGTCATTTGTATGGAATGGAATAACTAGAAAATTTTTATGATATTGCCATTATACCTATGAGAAATCATCACCTTTCTAATATTTGAGATTTATTTTTATGTTATGTGAAGAGTTATTTGAAATTGTGTTGATATAGTTCTTTTTTGTCTTGGTAGGCAGACTTTCAAATATTGTATATGTTTTGTAGTTATTTGGAATAGAATTTCTCTTTATATCATTTATTTCTGGCTTTTTTAGTAATATACAGAAAAGTTGATGATTTATGTGAATTAATTTTTACCTGTTGGCTAACTTCTTTGTTATGATTAATTTTTACCTTAACATCCATGATTATCTATGTAAACAAATGATCCTCTTCAGAGACCAAATTTTGATTCTTCTGGGTTTACACTTATTCAATCAATTTGATTTCTTGTTTCTAGCATGTCAAGAACTTTATGAAATAATAACTGTGATAATGAACATACTTACTTTACTTCTGATCTTATTGGAAACACCTGTAGTGCTTCTCCATGATATATATTTATGACTCCTCATTTTAGAAAGATGCTATTTACCATAAATAAGCAGTCTATTTATTCTTATACTTTTTAGTATTTTTTGACAGAATTAAGTGCTGTATTTTGTTAAAAGTTTTTTTATGCATCTACTGATATAATTGTGTTTTAATTGCTTTTGTTATTAATGCTGTCTATTATGTTCATAACTTTTACTAATATTGAAGCAACCCAACATTCCTGACTTAAGTCCTATTACGTATATAATCTATTGGATGCAGCTGGTAGCTCAGTGGATCAAGCACTGGGTCTGGAGTCAGGAAGACCTAAATTCATATTTAGGCTCATATACTCCCTAGCTATGTAACCCTGGGAAAGGTATGTCTGTTCAACAGAAAGGATAACTGGATGCTGTAGAAGTAAATAGCAGGAGGTGGAGACAAGATGGTGGCATGAATGTAGGATTTCCCAGAAAATCCCTTTCAAAATATTCCAAAAACCTTAAAATTATGACTGTAACTAAATTTTCAAGAGGCAGAACCCATAGACAGACCCAGTGATGCAATTCTCTATCCCAAGGTACCTGAACGATTGTGGGAAGGCTCTGTTCTATGGGGTTGGAGGAGGAAGCAACACAGTCAGGATCACATTGTACTGTAGAGAACAAGCTCCAGCCTTTCAACAATAGCCAGTGGGGCACCTGGGTCCCTGGGGGCATTGGCTTGTGGTAGCAGAAGCAGACCTACCAACCCAGGGATCACCAAGCACAACTTGGTAGATCAGCAGGGAAGCTTTGTCAGAGTGAGCATGGAGTCCAGGCCAGTGTGGCCCTCAACACAACCACGACCCTCAGTGCAGCCTGGGTCCTGGGAAATGGAAGCAGGTCTGTGGAGCTTCCCAGCAGGAAATCACCTGGCAGTTGCTCCTGGAGGGCACAGTCCACAGAAGGTTAGGGGGTGGGGGGAGACTGTTGAGATCTCTCCTGTGACCCTGGGACAGGACTTCTGTGTATTGTCCATATTCAAACCCTGGTCATAGTCTGGGCCCACATACTACCGTAGAGAATCAGTTCCAGGACAGAGAGAAGTACTTGTGGTCATCTACAGACAAGGGCACAGGCCAGGAGAGTATTCAGAGCCTCTCTTAAGACCTTGAAGGAACTGGGGTCCTTGTGGGGGTGCCCCAATAACACTCAAAAGCTTGGGAAGTCCCTCAAAACCAGGACACAGGCTGGGGAAATGAGACAACAGAAATAAAGGAACCTCATCATAGACAATTATTTTGATCCCATGGAGAATCAAAACACAAACTCAGAAGATGACAAAGTCCAAGCTTCTGTATCCAAAGCTTCCAATAAAAATAGTAGTTGGGCACAGGCATTTCAGAACTCAAGAAAGATTTTGAAAATCAAATAAGGGCGGTTGAGAAAAAATTGGGAAGAGAAATGAGAGTGATTCAGGTAAATCATGACATCCAAATCAACATCTTGGTCAAGGAGATCCAAAAAATGCTGAAGAAAACAACATGTTAAAAAGCAGTTTAGGTCAAATGGTAAAAAGCAGTCCAAAATGTCAATGAGGAAAATACATTAAAAAGCAGAATTGGCCATCTGGAAAAGGTGATAAGAAAGCTCTCGGAAGAAAACAATTCCTTCAAATGTAGAAATGGTGTTCAGGTAAGCTGATGACTTTGCAAGAAATCAAGAAGCATTAAAACAATACTAAAAGAGTGAAAAACTAGAAGAAAACATGAAATATCTCATTGTAAAAACAAGTAACCTGTAAAAGAGATCCAGTAGAGACAATTTAAAAATTATTGGGCTATCTGAAAGTCATGAGCAGGAAAAGAATGATTTCATTTTTAAAGAATTTCTACAGGAAAGTTGCCCTGATATCCTAGAAACTGAAGGTAAAATAGCAATTGAGGGAATCCACTGATCTCTGCCTGAAAGAGATCCAAAAATATAGCTCCAGGAACACTATAGCCAAATTCCAGAACTCCCAAGTCAAAGAGAAAATATTCCAAGTAGGTAGAAATTCAAATATCATGGCAATGCAGTCAGGAGTACGCAGGACTTCGCAGCATCTACAATAAAGAAACACAGGGCTTGGAATATAATATTCCAGAAGGCAAAAAGATCTTGGAACATGACCAATAATCAACTCCCAAGGAAAAATGAACTGCCTTTTCCAGGGAAAAGATGGACATTCAGTGAAATAGGGGGATTTCAAATGTTTCTGTTGAAACATACAGAGCTGAACAGAAAGTTTGATCTCCAAGTACAGGACTCAGGTGAAGCATAGAGAGGGTGAATAGGAAGGGGAAATTATGAGGCATTTAATGATGTTGAACTGCTTGTATTCCTGTATGGGAAGATGGTACTGAAGACTCATTTGTACCATCTCAATTAATACAACAGTTAGGAGGAGTATATTTAGACAAAGCACAGGAGAGTGCTGAATATGGAGGTATAATATATTGTAAAGATGGAGTCAATGGCAAAAAGGGAATGTACTGGGAGAAAGAAAAAGGAGAGGCAGAATGGGCTACGATATTTCATGTAAAAGAGTCAAGAAAAAGCTTTTGCAATAGAGTGTAAGGAGGGAAGGTGAGGGGGAATGAGTGAACCTTCATTCGTATTGGAAATGTCTCAGAGAGGAAATAACACATACATTTAATAGGGTATAGAAATCTATCTTACTGTAGAGGTAAAAAAGAAGAGGAAAAGGATGGGAGAAAGGGGACAGGGGAGTGTGGGGGGGGTTAAGGTGATAGAGGAGACGGAAGATTGTGGGAGAGGGTAGTCAGATACAACACACTTTTATTGTTTTATTTTTTTAGCAAGGTGGTGGGACTGGGTAGCCTACCCGGGGCCACACAGATGGGTGATTATTAAGTGTCTGGGGTGGAATTTGGGCTCAGGTCCTTCTGGCCCCAGGACTGGTGCTCTGTCCACTGCACCACTTGGCTATCCCGTAGCACACTTTTTAGGAGGGACAAAGTAAAAGGAGAGAGAAAATAGAATATATGGGAATGGGAAGGAATGGATAGAGGGAAACACAATATATAATGGCAATGGTAGGGAAAAATTGAAATGACTTCTCAATCTACCCCAGAGCCAGAGCTGATGGTATCTGAAAACAGATTGAAGTAAATTTTTTTGTCTTTCTTTCACTTTATTTTTCGTTAAGTTTTTATTTTTGTGAGGGGAGTGTGGTTATATTTACTCTTACAACAAGACTATTTTAATAATATGTAAATAAATAAAATACATAAATAAAAAATAAAAAATATCAAACAAAACATACAAAAAGAAGCTTGAGCATCTTTGCCAATAAAACCCCAAATGGGGTCATATTACTAGAAATTAACTAAATCACAACAAAACAATCATTTAAACATCTTACTGTAACCTCCTTTCTAATAGTTTATGAATGCATCAACATTCAAAAAGGATATTGGTCTATAGTTTTTTTTCCCCTTCTGCATTGCCTCTTCCCAGTTTAGGTATCAAGATCACCTCTTTCTGAAGTGGAAGCTCTGACTTTTACATTTTGCACTTAGACCATTTTTCAAATAATTGATAACTCAAAAATTTTGGGAAGTATTTTTGTTCATTTTTTGACCAATTATCTGTTGGATATTTGCACCAATTTTTTTATAATATTGGATGTTAGATCTTTATCAGATACCTTGACTATAAAGGGTTTTCCCCAATTAATTGTTTCTCTTCTAATTTGCACTGAATTTCCACATACAGAAATTTTTCAATTTTTTTGTAATCACAACAGTCTATTTTATCTTTTACAATCATCTCTATCCAAGTTCAAAATTCTCCCCCTAGCTATTGTTGTGATGATGTGACCTTTTATGTTTCAGTCAGGTATTGATTTTTAGTTTACTGTGTTATAAGGCTTAAATGATGATCAAAACCTAATTTCTGCCAGATTCACTTTTTATCAGTTAGAGGTGATCTTTTTGTCAAATAGGGAACTCTTTATCACAATTGTTGGTGACCTTCAGTTTACTGAAACACTGCAATGCTAAATTTCTTTGGCATTTTGTTTACTGAATCTGTACCCCTAATCAACTGGTTCTATTTTCTTAACCAATCTAAAATGATTTTGATGAGTACTGTTTTATAGCATAATTTGTGATCTCTTAATGCTAAGGCCTACTTCTTTCCTATCTTTTTTAGTACTCCTTCTTGAGATTTTTTTCTTCTTGTTTCTCCAGAATACCTTGGTTATTATTTTGTTGAATGTCTATAAAATATTCCCTGGGTGGTTTGGTATTGCACTAAATCTATAAGAGAATTAGGGAAGTATTAGCCTTTTTATTATATTTCCATAGCTCAACCATGAATAATTAATGTGTGTCTAATTATTTATGTATCCTATTATTTTAATAAAGAATGCTTTGTGTTTGTGACCATATACAAGACGCATATTGGGATCTATAAGGTGTTACTTAATATTTTAACTTAATATTCATTAGAGATCCTGATTCATATATTTACCTCTTTTATCAGCATCATATTAAATTAAAATTAATTTGGTATGATACTTTCTACACTTATTGCCCTAACATATATGTAGTACTGAAGTTAATTATAATTTAAATACTTTACAGAATTTACATGTAAATTCATCAGAACCTGTGTTCCTCCTTCCTCACTCTTGGAAATTTTTCTCAGTATTTCATCAATGAAAACTATATTTAAAATGAAATGGGTAAATATTCTTAAAATATCTAGTTTCACAGAAAAGGAAATAGAGAATTGAAATAGCCCATCTCTGGAACAGAAACTGAACAAGTCATAAGTGAATTAGTAAAGAAGAAAGAACACTAGGAAAAATGGAATTACAAATGAATATTATTAAATGCCTCCTATATATTGTGCTGCAAGAAATGATCAATGGGATGGTTTTCAGAAAAACTTGAGAAGATTTGTATATAGGAATGCAAAGTGAAGTGAGCAGAATTGGGAGAATTATTTCATACAGGAACAGCAATTTTGCAAAGATAAGCAACTTTTAAAGGCTTAGTAACTCTGATCAAAATAATGACCCAGTATGATTCCAAAGGAGTCAGGAAGAGGCATGCTATCACCTCCAGAAGAGAACTGATAGATTCAGAATATAGATTGAAATAGATAGAATTTTCTTTCTTTTAAATGCTTTTTTGAACATGAATGATGCACAAATGTGTTATGCATGTATATCTATCTCTCTATACATATATTTTCGTATATTTGTAAGGGGGTTTTGGTTTTCTTGCTTTCCCTTTGGGTGGAGGAGGGAAAAACAAGTATTGAAAATAAAATTTAATTAAAAAAGTTTTCAGAATTCTGATCAAAGCAATAACAAAAAAAGATGATGGACAAGAGTGTATAGAATGAGTTGTGTATTTTCTGACAGGGCAGATGTGTTGATTTATTTTGCTTGACTACATTTATTTACTGTTAAAGAAGGCTTTTGCTAGGAGATAAGGTATAGGGAGATGCCTTAGTGGTTAATGAAAGATTTAAAAATAGTATTAATACAACATTTTAAGATGTACTGAAGAAAAAATAGCATCAAAAGTGACACAAAGGGAATATAATTATTATTTTGTTAAACTAAATATATAGGCATATATTTTTTAAAACCTAAGACAAGTAAGAGAAACTTGCAATTTCTTCTACAGTCCTCTTATTTGTATTTTGAAATGTGTTTGTTGACTATTATATTCATAATAACACAGAAAATATAAAAACCCAACAAATATTTAAAGACATCTATTACATTTCCCTTTTTATGAAATGACCTTAAGACACTCCAATTACCTTAAACCAAGGATGCACAACAGTGTGGGTTCCAGAATTGAAGACAATGTTCAAGATGTGGTCAAATAACAGGATAAAGTAGCATGACTAGCACCCTCTTTCACTGTGGCCTAAGAACATAGTAGATTCTTTGCTATTGCCATGTAGTATAATTGACATGTATGGAGTTTGCACTTGGTTAAAACTAAAATCCACTAAAAATGGCACCATTAACCGAGGTCCACAACCCCAACTCCTCATTTGCATTCACCTAACATCTCTAATTAATTGCCAAGTACTGTCATTTAATTGCCAAGTACTGTCATTTCTGTCTTCTGATTATCTCTTGCTCAGATCTCTTTCTTTCACACAGATACCAGTCTAGGTAAGGCCCTCATCTCATTGCCTCCCCTTGAGACTACTACAATAGCCTCTTTTTAGGATTTTGCAAGGCAAATGAGGTTAAGTGGCTTGCCCAAGGCCACACAGCTAGGTAATTATCAAGTGTCTGAGACCAGATTTGAACCCAGGTACTCCTGACTCCAGGGCCGGTGCTTTATCCATTGCACCACCTAGCCGCCCCTACAATAGACTTCTAATGGATCTTCCTGCTTCCTGTCTCTTCCCAATCCAATTCATCTACCTGGT
>NC_133666.1:71052759-71149698 GCF_037893015.1 Macrotis lagotis
AAAAGGGGACCAATTCATCTAATGATGTTCCCTTTTGCCCAGAGAGATATACATTTGATCATACTGAAACAATAAAGGTCCTTCCTTTTCCCCATTTTGTTATTTTGCTGTTTTTCAGAAATGAATGCCATAGCCAAAGACTTTTTTTCTGAATCTTTCTGAATAATCACATGAATAATTAAGTTTTTAATATGTTTACTTTACACTGTTTTCCTGATGTAGAACAATTCTTTGTATCCCTGGTATAAATCCAACTAATCACAATGAAGACTTTTGGGTGTGTTTACTTGTCTTTTTTTGCCAGTATCTTAATAGAATGGACTGTTGAGTTGATATTCATTAAAAATAATGGCTTGTGGTTCACTTTCTTTGCTTTGTTCTTTTTCAGTTTTGATTTTGCCTCTATTTTGGTCTCATAAAAGGAGATTAGTAGAATGATTTCTTTCTCAATTTTAATGGTGTAGTATTGGGTTTTGAACATTTGATAGAATTGCCTTATTAAATTCATCTGGAACAGAGTGTCTTTTCTTTGGTAGGTGCTTCCTGGTTAATCCAATTTCCTTTTTTTAAAATTGGAATTTTTTAAACCTGAATTTAGGGATCTTTTAATTTTGGATTTTTCCCCCTAGATAACTCTGCATATCTTTTAAATCCTCAGGGGTGCAGTGACATAATTACACAGTGGGTTGAATAATTCCTTTTCCCTCTTCATTGTAATTTCTCCATATTTGGTCTTTATTTAGTTAATTTGATTTTCCTGTCCTTGTGCTTAAATTGGATTAGCCAAAGATGCACTGATTTTCTTTTTTTTCCCAAATAACCCATTTTTAGCTTATTTTGTAGTTGTTTTGTTTCCTAAATTATTTATTTTGCTGCTATTTTCAAGACTTCATTCTTGAATGCTTATTTTAGATTTGTTGGTTCTCTACTTTTTTGAAGTGTATTCTTCATGAATCTTCTCTGTTTCTACTTTGTTCTTATATCTTAATTGGTATATACTTTTTTTTCTGATGAGGACTGCTTTAGCTATCATCATGCTCTTATGTATCTTCATTGCTTCCATCACTGACTTTTTGACCTACTCATTACTTCAGATTTCATCTTTGGTGCTCCATTTAGATTTGCATTTTATTCTGGAGAGCAAGTTGGAACTACACCTAAAGGGCAATAAAAATGTGCGTACCCTTTGATCCAGCAATACCACTACTAGGTCTAAACCCTGAAGAGATTATGAAAAGAGGGTAAAAACAGAATTGTACAAAAATAATCATAGTAGCCTCGCTTGTGGTGGCAAAGAATTAGAAATCAAGTAAATGTCCTTCAATTGGGGAATGGCTTAGCAAACTGTGGTCTATGTATGTGATGGAACATTATTGTTCTATTAGAAACCAGGAGGGATGGGAATTTAGAGAAGCCTGGAGGGATCTGCATGAACTGATGCTGAGCTAGATGGACAGAATCAGAAAAACATTCTATACCCTCACAGCAACATGAGGACAATGATCAACTTTGATGGACTTGCTCATTCCATCAGTGAAACAATCAGGGACAATTTGGGGTTGTCTGCAATGGAGAATACCATTTGTATCCAGAAAAAGAACTGTGGAGTTTGAACAAAGACCAAAGACTATTACCTTTAATTTAAAAAAGACAAGTTTCTTATTATGTAATCTTACTATCTCTTATATTTTATTTTTTTTCCTTAAGGATATGATTTCTCTCTCAACACATTCAATTTAAATCAATGTGTAATATGGAAACGATGTAAAGACTATCAGATTGCCTTCTGTGGGGGATGGGGGAAGCAAGATTGGGGGAAAAGTTATAAAATTCAAAAATAAATAAATAATTTTTTAAAAAAGAATAAAACACTTGCTTTAAAACAAGGTGTACCAGATCAAGCTCATTCTTGGAGAGTCAACTGTTCAATTTTTTTGTTTGAGCATTTACTTGAAAATCAGCAAGTATTACAAATCAGGGCTTGATTTCTTGGGTTTTTTTAATCCTTAAAGTGATGGAGTTAAACCCACTAAGAACAACATACTACTATTACTCCTATTTTTCCTTTGAATAATGAAGTCTTTGAACAACCAAATGACTGGAAGTGTGAGTTGTGCAATTATGTTTATTAGATGAGTATGCTGTGCAAGGCATCTTTTGTCACTTGCCTTTACAAGAATCATTCCATCCCAAGGTCTGATTCTTAGGATACAGGACCAAGGGAGATGGTTTGGTTACTGTGGGAGTCTCTTGGCCTGAAATGATTTCTATTCCTCCTGTTATCAGTGATGTACTACAGCATATTGGCAATGCTGAACAAAGTATTAATCTGTGCTATGTGATGATGATATATGACAACCTGATACATCTTAACCTGGCTTTCAATGGGCTAATCATCAGTACAGTCTTTCTTCACAGACCAACCATCTTTGAGTTGTGATGGTCAGAACTATGATGGTATCTAATCATCTTTGAACCGCAATGAGATGATCAACTATGATCGACGCAGCTCCTCTCATCATCAGTTCAGTGATCAAGGACAATCCTGAGAGAGGTGTTATGGGCAGTGCCATCCACATCCAGAGAAAAAGCTATGGATTCGGAAGGCAGAGCAAAGCAGACTATGGTCACATTTTTAAAAACTTCTTTTGTTTTTTTTTCTTTCTCATGTCTTTCCCTTAGTTCTAGTTCTTCTCTCACAGCTTGGCTAATTTGGAAATATATTAAACTTGATTTTACATGCACAACCTATGTCGGTTGTTTGCTACCATGGGGAGGAGGGGAGGGAGGTTGGTGGCAAAATGTGGAACTCAAAAGCTTGCAAAAGGATGTATGCTAAAAACCGTATTTGCAAGTAATTGGAAAACAAATAAACAAATCAGACAATCTTCTGAAAGCGAAGGAATGAATATTGATAATTCAGTTTAGATTTAAAGTTGCCCCCATGACTTCACTGCAGTTCTCAATTACTTGTCAGCAGAAAGTCCGCTGTTCCCACAAAGACAATCAATATATCCCAAGCACTATTGTAAATGTTGGTACCAAAGAAAGGCAGAAACCTAGGTGCTGTCCTCAAGGAGATTATATTCTAATTGGGGAAATGGCATCTAAACAATTAGATAGAAAGAATTTATACATTGTTTAGATGGAAGACAATCTGAGAGGCAAAGCCCTAGTTGATGAGGAAACTAGTAAAGACTTCCAGGAGAAGGGAGGATTTCTGCTGAGTTTTGAAGGAAGTCAGTGAAGCCAAGAGGTGGAAGTGAGAGTATAAACTTTTCCATACATAGGAGAAAACCAGTACAAAAGTTACAAATAGGACAGTATTGCTACAACATAGATTTCATAGAGGAAAGAAGAATGTAAAGAAAGTGGAAAGGCAGGAAAGGGTCAGGTTATGGAGAATTTTGAGTGCCAAAGCAAGGAGTTTTTAACTTGATCTTGAAGGTAAAACTGAATCACTGGTCATACTTGCAGGGGTGGGAGGAATGGCAATGGTGACAGGTCAGAGTTAGACTTTTTTTTGGCAATGGATTTAAGTGACTTTCCGAAGGTCACACAGTTAAGTAAATATTAAGTGTCTGAGGCTGGATTTGAACTCAGGTCCTCCTGACTCCAAGACCAGTGCTCTATGCACTGTGCCACTTAGCTTCCCCTAAAGTTAGAATTTTTTAAAAAATCATCTAGATAGTTGAATTGAGGACAGATTGGAGCAGGGAGAGCCTGGAGGCAAGGTGACCAAATAGAAGGTTATTACAATCGTCTTCATGAGGAGTAAATGACAGTGTGAATGGTATCTTGCCATCTTTCAGTGTCATCAGACAGTGAAAATTTCGAATGCCTTTGTAAAGTTTCCCAGCTTTAGTGCCTCATTCTTATCCTTTTCCTCACAACCAAAAAGAAAGAGAAAAATTAGAAAATGGCAGTATTTTGCTTGAGGCCACAGCAAAGAGCAGCATGCTGTACATCTCCTAATCCAAAAGGGAATGTTCTGGTTGCTTCCCTGACCACTTACTTCTGGCTACTGTGTCTTAGACCCCACTATATTAACGAATGCCCTATTACCCACTGAAAAATTTTACTAAAGTTTTAAAAGCAAATTTGTACAGGGTTCATATTGGTACTGTAGAAAGAGCCAGGAAGAACTGTGTACAAATTCTGTCTCTGAAGCCAATTGTTACTATGACCATGAACAAGTCACTTAATTTCTCTGAGCTACATTTTCTGTACATGGAAAAAGGGGATGATATAATCCCTCACTAGAAAGTGTTGTTATGAGGCTTGCCAATGTAAAGGTGCTTTAAAATTGTCTGTGGTTGTTGTTTGGATCTCTCTTAACGAGGTGGCATATTTTTTCCCTTTCCCTAATTGAACCCTTACAACCATAACTAACCAAAAGAGAGGTTTCCCAACTGAATTGTGCAGGGTCTTCCTCCCAGTCCTCATGTAAGGGAGCCTTTCTTGTAGCCTCCTAGACTTGTTACTTGGCCTCTACATGGTAGATTTGTATCAGGGCAAATTAGATTCTACAAAAAGGGAGGAAGAAGGAACAGCCCTAGAAGGAGTCACCATTAGGATGAAAAGATATATTTAATTAAATGCTCCAGTGACACAATGGCTATGAACAGATTGAGAGACTTGATAATTTCTTATTTCTCACAATTAGCAAAGTTTGGGGGCATGGGGAGGGTACGCAGGGTGGGTGATCGATTTGGAAAAGGCCCTCTGGTTCTGCAGTTGAGAGGTTCCTAAAGAAGCGGTGAGAGGAATGGGTCTTATTTAATATTTAATGAGATGCAAGTTACTACAACCAACATTATCATAAAATCAGCTTAAATTATGGCAATACTTTTAAATGAATCTCTTTTTATAATGGCCATTCATTTAAAGCGTATATCTTATTAAAAAGCAACCAGCCACTTCATTAGCTAGATTATACATAAACGCCAAAGAGAGTCAAGGCCTGCAATGTTTTGGCATCTACTTTAGTGTTTCTGTTCACTATAAAATATTTTCCTTATTATTCCCAAAGACTCAGAAGAAAGCTTTGCCAAATCATAAGGAGGGGGATGATGTGGTCCTCAAACCTAGAGACTACTTTGAGGACTGGGGCCTTTTCCAGTTTTTCTAGGACCTTCCTATGACCTCGAGAGACCCATGTTATTTTGAGTCTGACTGGGCTCCTGTGAAAACTACTAATTCAGGAATTATTTTAAATCTTCTCCAAAGTGCTTATATATACACGGAAGTACCAACTGTGCACTATTAGAAGGAGAACATGGAGATGGGACTGATATGCCTGAAGGAAGGAGCAAACAAATACATGAACTTATAGCCTCTGTAATTGCTGCCTTAGCTATAATACAATTAGAATAGTCTCAGGGCTTGGCATCTCTAAATTGGGGCCCTGGTCCTGCTCCTGGTCTTGGTCCTGGTTCTGGTACTGGTTGACTGACTGGGTATTTCACTTAACCACTAAGAACTTAACTTTCTGGGTGTGGATTTCCCTTTATCTGTGAAATGGAATCACTTCAGACCTGGAAGAGACTGTGGAAGCCATCCAGTCCAATCCTCTTTCTTTACAGATAAAGCCCCAAAGCCCCAGGGTGGCTGACACCAATAAGAAGCATCAAGCATCAGAGATGGGAGTTGAATGTGGGACTTTGAAAAGAATCAGTGCTCACTTCCTCTGTACCAGGTTAATAGCAGATTTATTGATCAGAGATTCACAGGCACCAAACTTGAAATGATGGCAGAGATCATTAAGCTCATGCCTCAATTAATAAAGAAGGAACCTCAGATCCAGACACAAAAGGACCTTGTCAAAGGTCACACAGTTATAGCCAGTATTTGAACTCAACCTCTTTGACTCCAAACCCAGTGATCTTTCCATAGGACCATATAATGTATATTTATTTCTGCTTTGTTTTGTCTGGATTTATAATTTAATGGACATGGGGAATTCCAGGTGAGAAAGCCCTTTGTAGCAAACTGCTATATAATCCATTTCTTAGAAAATTACCTCACCCAGTACCACCCAACCAGGATGTGGCAGAATAAGATTCTATGAGTTGCTTATCATTGAAGAATCAGTTGAAGGAACTGAGCATGTTTAGTCTAGGGAATAGTAGACCAGAGGTTCATGATAGTTGTTGGCAAGAGTCTGAGAAACTGTCATAAGGAAGGTAGGGTTACAGATTCATTAAGACAGTGATGCTTAATGAGAGTAGTGACATCTGTTGTGGTGGCATAGGAGGGACAAGAAGAGGAAGACAAAGACTTCTTCATCTTCTTTTCTTTGAAGACCTGAATTCCATGATCCCAAACCATACAACAGGTAAGTGGAAATCCCCCAGAGGGCAGCTAAGGAGCAGTAAGTGTGATCAGGCAGCAGGATAGTACAAACAAGGATATAGAAGAAGGATGAGATTTAAGAAATTCATGGAAGGAACAACTCCAGTGAAAAACAGTCATCATGGAGAGTAGACACATGGATTCACAATGGTCACATTGTGGATGGATTGCAAACTGTCTCTTGATTAAATGCCCCCATGGACAGGATCACACAACCCTTAGAGTATTTGAATATTAGTAGTAACCTTCAGAACATTACTATTATGAGTATTAGCCATAGTCAGTACCATTAAGGTAGGTAGCAGTGATTCTCGTGTTCCCTGTCATCACATTTGAAGCAGTTTCTTGCTTTAAAAATACCCTGAGACTTTATGAACTCTCCAGGACTTATGGACCCTATGTAGGAAAGGTTAAAGTCTGCTCTGTTTTGCAAATTTCTATGCAATTGTCATTATTTCCATCCTTCATGGCTTCATGGTTCATAGTCTTGTTGTTGTGGGGCCCCTCTTTCTTGTTGCACATCATACTTGGATTTAACTGATGATATTGGAGATCACTTATGGCCAAAACACTCACTCCCCATACCCCCACCCCTGCAGTCAGCTGTGTGATGAACCTTTGATCTATCTAGCCTGGTCCTCATATGAGCAACTGTCCATTTGAGGAATAAGACTCAAATCCTTTCTAGATTGGGAGGACTTGCCTTCCAGCCAGTCACTTAGCATTGGAGCTTCTGACTAAATATAAGGAATCAGAGATTCTCTACTCATATTTTTTATATTACTATCTCCTCAACATTTAAGTGAATAAACATCATTCATTGAACATCAACCAGATTTTACAAAGGGAGATTTACTTCAAGAGTGTTGTCAAGGTTTTACTTTTACACACTCAACTGACAGAAATAAAGAACAGATAAAAAAAAGTTGACTATCTTTATGATGAGGTGCACACTTACCACTCCAAATGGCAACTGGCAGGATGCTATTAAGTATGAAGGAAGGTTTGGTGGCCCAACAATATCAAATCCATAGAGGGCACCTAAGCTGGGGCTAGAAATGAATATGACCTTTGTGACACTCGAAGATCACCTGCTGATCTCCACTGTCACATGAAGCTAAAGTAAGATTTGCTGTTAGCTAGTGTGAAAACCCACCAGAGAAAGCAGAGAAGTTTCTATTAGTTTTCCTCCTATTTTTACTGCCATACAGTTCTGTAAATTATGAGAGAAGGCAGCAAAATAAAGCCAATGTTACTGTTGACAGCAATCTTAGAGGCAATTTCTGTGGTGTAGAAAGAAAGATTCAAGTTGTATTGAGGTCTGCTTCATTTACCCATTCAATGATTTGTTAAATTGTTTTGAATTTCTTTTTGCAATTACTCAGCACACTCTAAGTCTGATGATTTTCATAGCAATTTTAGAGCTCAATGTTAATTTTTATATGGCTTTTTAAAGTACTTCTGGAGAATAAATGCCATGAAAATATACATTCTTTGAACTTTCTTCCAGTTAGCTGGACAGTGGATTTAAAAAATACTAGGAGAAATAGGAGTTTCCTAATTAACAGAAAATTGGTTGATAATGTCTCTGCATTTTACTTTGCCATAAAAAGATAACTAATATAATCTTCTTCCAACAAAAGAAACATTCACATTTTTGCACACAACGAAGCGCTGCCTTTCTTTTGGATTAGTTTGGTTTCCCAATAAACTGGAACACAGCATTGAAGCCAGCATATGAAGAGCTAGCTAGAACTTTCATGTTGACCATCTCTCCTCTTATCCTAGTCCCTGTTTCCACTGTCTACAGCAGGGGTGGGGACCCTTTTCTCTGCCAAGGGCCATTTGGATATTTATAACATCATCTGTGGACCATACAAAATGACCAACTTCAAAATTAGCCTTCTATATTTGGGCAAATATTTAATCAATCCACCATTAAAAAACTCCTAGATTTATTGAATTTGGAGTCCCGCCTGCAGCTGACTTGACAGCACCAGCACAAATGATTTCATGGGCCTTCCATGATGTGCGGGACAGACAATCCCTACCCCTGGTCTACAGCATGGTATAATGTCAGAACTGGCCAAACAGGGAGTCAGGGGACCTAATGTCCATGTGACCGAGCTGTGCTCCCTAGGGCCAGAAGGTCTTCATTCATACAGTGACAGGCTTGTACCAAATGGCTTCTGAAGCCTCTTCTGGGTTCAGATATTCTATCCTAGGAACTTTGAGGTATTCTTCCACTTACTCAGAATTTGGAAGACTCATCAAACAAGACAGAGTTAACTTTCACCAAGGAATCTCACAGAATTTTGCAGAATAAACCAAGGCATCTACAGACACAGAGATGTTTACATATGCTTACACACACATTTCCTTTTATTCTAGTTTTATCATGGCTTCTTAACTCTAATTCTGAGGTACCTGAACACCTCTGGCTTAATGAAGTTCCCTAAATAACATCTTAACTTCCTTCCATGGCACTGAAATCATAAATACAACCTATGAGAAAAGAATCTAAGTTCTTTTAATAGACTAAAAGTCCAGTCTGAGTCAAAAGTGTGTCTCAGCAGCCCAGAATGTCTAGGAATAAGTAGTAATACCATTGTACCCTCACTGGGTTGTTTGAAGTATTGAGCTCAAAGTTGGATTTGAAGAATAACATTGAAAATCTAGACAGTATCCAGAGGAGAGTGACCAGAATAATGAGGGGACCTGTGTCTATGCTAAATGTGAATTAGTTGAAAGATTTAAAATTATTAGACTAGAGACAACTAGCAGGGTTGGGTGGGGTAGGGAGGGGTAAGGTTAGCTGATGTAAAACATTTTACAGGGATGTCATGTTGGAGGTGGGTTAGACTTTTCTGCTTGATCTCAGAGAACAGACCAAAAAGAGATGGACAGAAGCTGCTAAGAGTCAGACTTACATTTGATATAAGCAATGGCATTCTTTGTCATTAGAGTTGGCCCATGGTGGTTTGTTCTCACTAGAAGTCTCAAAGCAAAGACTAGCTTGTCACCACCAGAGATATTGGTAGGTGGGATTTTTCTTTAGGTAGCAGTTTAGATGGTCTATGAGGCTCTTTCTAGTTCAGAGTCTCTGGGATTCTATTACCATAGTGACTAATACAGTTTGCCTGGTAGCATGAACGAGCAGACCACTGGAATCACTGGAAGGGTTCCCATTCCCCCTCCCCAAACTCTCTCCAACCTGCAGCTGCTACCTAACATCCCTGTACAGGGACTAGTGCCTAAATCACTATTCAAAATGATATTCAAAATGCAAAATCTCACAATGACTTCAGTTCATACTGAGCTGTTAGTGACAGATACTAGTATCTTTTCTACAGCAAGGTGGCACAGTGGATAGAGTAGCAGGTTAGGAGTCAGGAAGATATGAATTCAAATCTGACCTCAGACATTTATTAGCCATATGACTTGGGTAACACCTGACCCACTTTGCTTCAGTTTCTTCATCTGTAAAATGAGCTGAAGAAAGCAATGGCAAACCACTCTTATCTTTGCCAAGAAATCCCAAATGGGGTCATAAAAAGTTGAGCATAATTGAAGAACTCAACAGCAACAAACTAGTACCTTTGCTGAGATCATGTTTTCAAAGGCCATGAGGAGTGAAAACAAGGGCCTTGGATATCCAGGGTACTGCATGGGTGAAGATGGTACTAGGAAAATCAGGTTGGGTATAGCCAATACCCCAATTCCCTTTACAAACGCAACAAAACACCTTTCTATAATAATCTCCTGCAGAAAACCTTTCTATGTGGTCCTTTTTGGAACCTGAACTCCTCCTTGACATTAGTACTTCCAGATTTCATTTGTATAGCATGCCTCCTGCCCTTGGTTATCTCTTGTTTTGTAAATGTACCCTTTGTGGGCTTCATTTCTTCTACTTCCACTGTGACTAGTGAAAATCAGATGAAAATCAAGTAATGCTATTAACAGTCACAGAGTTTTTAGTTCAGATACAAACACTGAATGTCCATTGAGATAGCCTATAGAACAGATCATCATATAAATGTTTGCTGTTCCTGTTATATGTACAACTTTAATTCAAAGACCCAAAAATGGGATATAGAAATATATATATATATATATATATATATATATATATATATATATATATATGCTGATTTTCTCACTATAAATGGACCCAAGAGACCAGAAGGAATTGCAGCTGAGTAGGATGGCTCCCAGGTTCTCTTTAGAGAGGCAAAGAGAGGAAATAGTTTCATCTCACACATGAAACATCATTTCATAGGACATTGGCCAACTTTAGCCTTGTAGGGCCCACAGAGAATAAGTAAACAGACACATGGGAAGATAACTGGGCCTGGTGAGCCAATGTCTCCTTAAGAGGACAAAAAAATTGAGAAGCTCTTCCAAAGCCACCACTGACTATGGGTTTTCTAAAAAGAAAAGTTAAGAGAGGATGGGGAAAACTATGTAGATTTGGGATTAACAAATGAAAGAAGTCAAAGGATTGGATCCCTCATGTCTTTCTAGCATGAAAAATTTATTCAAGGCATTGGATAAAGTTAGCAGATAAATGACATCACAAAAATGGTATTGGCATTACCTCAACTGATTACTGATGTGAGGATCATTCTGGAATAAGTTGATTGGATGTAGTCAGTTAGAACAGAGGTTGAAATCAATGTGAAATTATAAGACACAGCCAGTCCTATCTAATTATTTATATGAACTTTCCATTCTCAAGCAAGGAAAATAAAGTAGTCAAGCAGACTCCAGGCAAAAACTTGCCACACAATGACCTAAACTTGATTTTTTCTGAATTTGTGGTTTCTTTTTCTTTAGTTAATAGTATTTTATTTTTTCCAATTACTTGTAAAGATAGTTATTGACATTCATTTTTGTAAGATTTTTGAATTCCACATTTTTCTCCCTCCCTCCCTTTCTTCCACTTCCCCAAGACAGCAAGTAATCTGATATAGGTTATATATGTACAATTATGTTACACATATTTCTATATTAGTCATGTTGTGAAAGAAGAATCAGAACAAAAGGGGAAAAGCACTAGAAAGAGAGCAAATTAAAAAAAGTGAAAATAGTATGCTTTTAAGATTCCATAGTTCTTCCTCTGGATGTGGATATATTTTCCATCACAAGTCTTTTGGAATTGTCTTTGATCACTGTATTGTTGATAAGAGCTAAGTCAATCCTAGGTGATCATCACCCAACGTTGCTGTTACTGTGTACAGTATTCTCCTGGTTCTTCTCACTTCACTCAACATCAGTTCCTGTAAGTCTTTCCCCATTTTTCTGAAATCTACCTACTCATGATTTGTTATAGAACAATAGTATTCTATTGAATTCATGTACCACAACAATAATATTCCATTGTATTCATGTATCACAACATGCCCATTTCCTAATGGATAGACATTCCTTCAATTTCCAATTCTTTGCCACCATAAAAAGAGCTGCAATGAATATTTTTGCCCAGGTGGGTCCTTTCCCCTTGAATATGTACTTTCTTTTACAAACTACAAGTGGTCTTAATATTTGCCTTAACTACAGGTTACAGGTCTTTCTTATTTTGGCATTCAGAGCCTGTGATTAATGAAAGGAAGAGTTATGAAAACTCATTTTCAAATCAATAATGAAACAATTCAGCTTCCATATTGCTATCTTAAATACTTTGTTAATAAGATTTTTTTTTCTCAGAAAAGTTCAATGTATACCACATAGTTATCAGGAGGATTATGCCAAAAAGGCCTAGAAATTGCTTCAGTAAACAAACCCTTGACCAGACAGAGACCTGGCTGGTAGCCAGTTGCAAATTGGTTTAAAGTATAAGCTTATTTGCAAAAAAATGAGAAGAGGAACAGAATAATTATGAGTAGTTTGACAAAAATTATGCAAAATGGTGAAAGGAAAAATGAGTCTGTAGATGGACAGAGATAGAGATGAACAAAATCACACCAAGAGCATTTGTAGATAAAAATAGGAGGACAACAAATACGTTAAACAGAACATCTAGTACTTTCTCTCTTGATCAATTCTCCTGAGCGACTATAACAGAGTCAGTACATTTGAAGCTCAGAACTTGATATAGCTTTTAAGAATAAGTAGTGTAGCTTAATCTAGGTCAAATTGCTTGCCTTGAGGTGGGAAAGGAAAAAGAAAGAGAGAATTAGGGACTCAAAACCTGAAAAGAAAAGAATGGTAAAATTGTTTTTATATGTTACTGGGGAAAAATTAAGCATTAAATTAAAAAATAAGATTACAAAGGTTAGCAATATGCTGGTATCGGACCTGAATCTCAAAGAGATCAAAAAAGGGAAAAAGGACCTATTTGTACAAAAATATTTATGGCAGTTCTTTTTATGTCGGCCAAAAATTGGAAATTGAGGGGATGATCATCTGTTGGGGAACAGCTGGACAAATTGTGCTATATGATTGCATTGGAATATAATTGCGCTATAAGCAATGATAAACAGGATGATTTCAGATAAACCTTGGAGGATTTAAAAGAACTGACACAGAGTGAAGTGAACAGAACTAGGAAAACATGGCACATAGTAATAGCAATATTGTATGATGAACAATTGAGAACGACTTAGCTATTCTCAGCAAACCGATGTCCAAAGAAATCCCAAAGGACTCATGATGAAAAGTGCAATCTGCCTCCAGAAGAAGGACCAATAAAGTATGAATGCAGACTGAAGTTTGCTATTTTTTCTTTCCTCTTATACTTTTTTTTCCTTCTTTCATTTTTTTGCTTCCAGTTTTTTCCACAAAAAGGATTGATATGGAAATAAGTTTTACATTATTGTAAATGTAAAATCTATATCAAAATACTTACCATCTTTGGGAGGGGGAAGGAGAGGGAGGGAAGGATAGAATTTGGAATTTTAAAAAATCCCAAATGTTAAAAAAATGTTTTCACATGTAACTGAGGAAAAAAGTAAAATATTATTTTAAAATGGAAAGAGTGTTAAAGAGTAGTTATGCCAGATCAAGTATTTAAAGAAGAAATTTGTGCTGGTAGTGACTCAAGGTGTGATTTTCTAAGGTGTCACAAGACAGGAAAGATTCCAAAATAATGGAAAAGATTCTGGCTAGCACAGTACTTAAAAAGGGCAGCACCACCTGTTACTATATCATAAGACTACTATTTTATTTTGATAAAATTTTTATGTAGCACCCTTTGTTCATCAAAAGTATATCCTTGATGAAATATGAAGGAGGTGAACTTTTGGCAGATGGTTTTCCACAAGTGACCATATCTTCCCAACCACGCATTGATTTCTAGGCTTCTGACACCTAATGCTTGTTGCTTGTAAAAACAGCATTTGACTCGATAGAGGGAAATATAGCCTCAAAAGCTCTTCTCTTGAACACAGTAAGATTATCTATGATACCATGATAGATGTGAACACAGAGATAATTTCATCCTGTGAGTATCAACTTCAATGAAAGCTCCTTGGTATAAGGAAAACACTAATGGTATTCTCTGAAGGAGGCTTGTGCAGAGTCCAAAGATAAGAATATTTTGTTCTTGATAAAACTTTTTAGAGATACTCCTTTGCAGAGATGAATTTGTGCTGAATACATCAAGCTCAGAATGCTGCTGAGCTTCATCAATATGGATATTTCTTCACAGTAATCTTCCTTGCCGCCACCAACCCCATCTGATGACCAACTGCCACTAACGGGCAAATAAGCATCCTAGATGTGACAGCATTCTCCAGATCATTACTTCCAGCCCACTCTCTGGAAGCTGTTATTCTGGGAAGTAACTCCAGTCAAAATGTCACTTGGCAACTCTTCCTGTGGTTGCTGCCAATCACAGCTACTGAAGACCCAGAAAAGAAAGATCTCGCCATCAGTGTCCTTGGCAATGTCAAATGGTTTAATAGAGGAAATTGATGTTTGCTTAATCAGCGAAAATGTCATTAAAGATGCATTACCAGGGTGGCTAGGTTGCACAGTGGATAGAGCACTGGCCCTGGAATAAGGAGTACCTGGGTTCAAATCCGGTCTTAGACACTTAATAATTACCTAGCTGTGTGGCCCTGGGCAAGCCACTTAACCCCATTTGCCTTGCAAAAACCCTAAAAAAAAAGATGCATTACCATCTTCTTTGCCACTGTACCCTAAAGACCATGAAAAGTGTCCATTAGATTTGCAGCTAAAATGAAAATTTTTCCTTTTCTTATTAGAATATAAATTCCTTGAGAACATTCCCACTATTTGTATCCCTAGAACTTAGCATGGTATTTGACATACATGAAGTGCTTAATCAAGGATTTTATATCCACCAATTCATTATGTTGAAACAATCTTTCCTCATTTTTCATTTTTTGTGTTGTGTCATGTCTGTGCACTCCCATGAATTCTCCACTTAGGGTACACTCAGAAGGCTCCATTCATTTGTGGCCTTGTTCCATTTTTGAAACATTATGGGAGCTAGTGGTGTACTCAGAAGGTTCATTTGTTATCCCTTATGATAGCTACACGATTGGTCACTTCCTTGAAAAGCATAGAGTTGTTACTTAATAAATGCTTATTCATTGACTGGCTGATTGATAAAGGAGTTCCTGGATAATACATTTTAGGATATTTCTTATACACAAATCATCAATGCTGACATGTTGTCTCCTTACATTAACTACCACCTGCCATAATCTTTTGGGTAACCTACAATTTTAATTCTTTGGCAATTATGGTGTTCTGTGATTCACAACAATGTAACATGGCTGCAAATAAGGATAAGAGTATTTTGGAGAATAGCAAATGCTGTGGGAAAACAGAGATATGAATCTATTGTTGGTGGAACATTTTACCATTATGGAAAGCAATTTGAAACCTTGTTCCTAAAGCTAATAATCTATGCATACCCTTTGAACCCAGTGATATTATTACTTAGAGCTATACCCCAAAGAGATCAGAAAAAAGGAGGAAAAGGACACACATTTTTTATTTGATGGTAAAGATAATTTTCAACATTATTTTTTTCTAAGATTTTGCATTCCACATTTTTTCTTTCCCTATATTTCCTCTCCCCTCCCCCAAAAAGCACATCATCTGATATAGGTTACACATGCACAATCATGTTAAACAGATCCATGTTAGTAATGTTTTGAAAGAGGAATCAGAATAAAGAGGAAAGGAAAGAGAAGGAAAAAATAAATTTTAAAAAGTGAAAATAGTATGTTTTGGTCTGCATTCAGATGCCACAGCTTTTTTTTCCTTTGGATGTGGATAGCATTTTCCATTACACGTCTTTTAGGACTGTCTATGAATGTTGTACTTCTGCGAGGAGCTAAATCTAACATAGTTGATCATCACACAATGTTGTAATGTACAATGTTTCCTGGTTCTGTTCCCTTCACTCAACTTTAGTTCTTGTCAATCTTTCCAGATTTTTCTGAAATCCACCTGCTCAGGATTTCTCATAGAACAATAATATTCCCTTTCATTCATAGACCACAACTTGTTATGCCATTTCCCAATTGATGGGAACCCCCTTAAATTCCATTTCTTTGCCACAACAACAAAAAATTTGCTAAGAATATTTTTGTACCTGTGGGTTCCCCCCTTTTTATGATCTCTTTGGGATACATAACTAGTAGTATTAAATAATGACTGGATCAAATGGTGCACAGTTTTATAGCCCTTTGGGCATAGTTAGAAAATATTCTGCAGAATGGTTAGATCAGTTCACAACTTCACCAATAGTGCATTAGTGGCCCAGTTTTCCCACATTCCTTGCAACATTTATCATTTTCGTTTTCTGTCATATTAGTCAATCTGACAGGTGTGAGGTGGTATCTCAGATTTTTTTTAAATCTGCATTTCTCTAATCAATAGTGACTTAAAGCATTTTTATATGACTATAGTTAGCTTTAATTTCTTCATCTGAAAACTACCTGTTCATATCCTTGGAATATTTATCAATAGGAAAATGATTTTTATTCTTATACATTTCATTCAATTCTCTATAGATCTGAGAAATGAGACCTTGACTGGCTGTAAAAATTCTTTACCAGCTTTCTGCTTTCCTTATAATCTTGGTCCCATTGACTTTGTTTGTACAGCACCTCTTTTTGTGATAAGAAAGAAATTGAGGAAACTGAGGGAAATAACTGAAAAATGATAGAATACAATTATGTGGTAAGCAATGAGAAAAG
Organism: Macrotis lagotis; assembly: GCF_037893015.1. Taxonomy (NCBI): domain Eukaryota; kingdom Metazoa; phylum Chordata; class Mammalia; order Peramelemorphia; family Peramelidae; genus Macrotis; species Macrotis lagotis. The sequence goes on from NC_133666.1 coordinate 71,069,292, forward strand.
GGATAGTTTCAGAAAAATCTAGGATGATTTGTATGCTCCTTCAAAGTGAAATGAGCAGAATTAGGAGAAAAATGTAAACAATAATAGAAATATTGTCAAGTAATACAACTCTGAAGGACAGTAACTGATAGACAAAATGACCAACCACTGTTCCAAAGAACTCTTGGTAAAACATATTATCCATTCAGAATCGATGGTTTTAGAGTGCAGACAAGTATATTTCCTTTTCTTTCTTCTTTGTCAGACATGGCTTTGTCAGACAAGGACCATTTTGCATGGTTGCACATATTTGAAAAAGTTTTGTTTTTCTTGCCTTATCAATAGGGAGAAGATAAGAGAAGAAAGGAAGCGAGTGAAAGGGAAATGAAGAGAATTTGGAATTAAAATAAAACAAAATTTAATTAAAAATAAAACAGTGACATCTCCCAAATGCAAGTTAGTTCCCTTTCTTTTTCCTGTTCAATTGTTGGCCCAGATCAATGTTGGTTTGTCATACTAGTCCAATATAAATGTACTGAAGAAGAAAGAAAGAAAGAAAGAAAGAAAGAAAGAAAGAAAGAAAGAAAGAAAGAAGGAAGGAAGGAAGGAAGGAAGGAAGGAAGGAAGGAAGGAAGGAAGGAAGGAAGGAAGGGAGGAAAAGAGAGAAAGAGAGAAAGAAAGAAAGAAAGAAAGAAAGAAAGAAAGAAAGAAAGAAAGAAAGAAAGAAGGAAGGAAGGAAGGAAGGAAGGAAGGAAGGAAGGAAGGAAGGAAGGAAAGAAGGAAGGAAAGAAAGAAAGAGAGAAAGGAAGAAAGAAAGAAAGAAAGAAAGAAAGAAAGAAAGAAAGAAAGAAGGAAAAAGTGTACTGAGGGAAGGTACTAGTTGAAGAGGTTGGCTAAGAGGATGTCATAGTTTGGACACACCATTATGAAATTATCAAAAAAGTGATTGTTTAGAAAATAAAGGACTGGAGAAGATTCTAGAAGTTATTATTACTAAAGAAAGGGGACTGAGAGGTTAGCACTGACCACAAAGCCATTTGACTACTCCTCTTTATTCCCTTAAAAATAATGATACTCTTATATAGAATAACACTTGGTTGGACCTTGCTCTTCCTATGCCATAAAAATACACACTGACTGCAATGGGAATTTTGCAAAGAAGAAGAAGGAGAAGGAGAAGGAGAAGGAGAAGGAGAAGGAGAAGGAGAAGGAGAAGGAGAAGGAGAAGGAGAAGGAGAAGGAGAAGGAGAAGGAGAAGGAGAAGGAGAAGGAGAAGGAGAAGGAGAAGGAGAAGGAGAAGGAGAAGGAGAAGGAGAAGGAGAAGGAGAAGGAGAAGGAGAAGGAGAAGGAGAAGGAGAAGGAGAAGGAGAAGGAGAAGGAGAATCTAATTTAAATAATTTGATGTGTTCAATTGACATTATGGGAGGACAAATTAACTCAACAAAAGAAGTCATGTATATGTGTATGCATGTAAGTATGTGTGCACACTCACATAAAACTGACTTGATGAAAAGGCACACGAGAAGTAGGCAATTACCTGCATCACCTACACATAGTACTTTTCTCATGTGCAAATCAATATACACCCACACTGGAATAATTTGCTGCATTGATTCCAGTGAAGTGGAGATGCTGCTTGCCTATGCCAAGAAGTATCATGAGAATAAGGCTAGCTTGATGATTGTGAAACTCCAATTCTAGCCCCATTCATGTCACTAACTTGCTGTATACTCTTGGGAAAGTCCCTCCCCATTTCTGGGCTTCAGTTTCTTCTTCTGGAAAATGAATGAATTTAATGTTTCTAAAGCTAGAGCTGGAAGAGGATTTTGAAGTCATCTACTCAAACATGATTTTATTTTTTCATTTTTATTTATTTAAGGCAATGGGGTTAAGTGACTTGCCCAAGGTCATACAGCTAAGTAATTATTAAGTGTCTGAGGCAGCATTTGAACTCAGGTACCCCTGACTCCAAGGCTGATGCTCTATTCACTGTGCCACCTAGCTGCTCCAAACTTTGTTATTTTAAATGAGGAAACTGAGACTCAGGACAGATAACGGATATTCTCAAGGTCAAAGAGGTAGTAAGCCTCAAAGGAGGATCTAAAACCAAGGAAATCTAATTGCAGAGGCAGTGCTCTTTCCACTGGACCATGCTTCCTATAATCCATTTTTAATTTTTCAATGGTTCTGAGATCTCATCAAGTCACATATTCTATCAAGAGGTATACGTTGCAGCCCATCCATATCTTCTTACGTAGTCTTACCTATATCCACACATACTCTACAGGGGTCTACTCAACAGGGTAGACTTCTTGACATTATATGGGTATTGATTCAGTGTGGAGGCTGTCCATTCCTCATAGCCATTATCAGAATGGCACATCTCCTTTTCTGATCACATATAAAATTATGCTATCTGTGCCATTTCTGATATATAACTATCTGTTATATTCTATAATTTACTCACACATATCATTGCCTTTTGGGTGACCTTCAATATTGAGTCTTCTGTATCAGAAGTTCATGCCAGACTTCCATAGCAGTCCATGATTTATAGTCACATACCAGTGTATGAATTGCCTGGGACAGAGTAAATAATTAAATGTATTGACTCTCTAATAAACTTTACAATTTTTACATTTACAAATGACACCTTTTCATGGACTTCTTTTGTGAAAATCACTGATTTTACATGATTTGGCAGGGTTCATTAGATTTTCACACATTCTTAGTTATTTATCACCAAATCACACTTTTATCACATTGGACAGTAGGTATATCTTTGATGAATAGTTGGTTTTCTCAGGTCTAGTCTATGGGTTTTCAATGGAGTCTCCATGCAGTGAGTGACCTGGTCACAGAACCACCTTTATCTACATCTCTTGGATGAATTTCTTTGCATTTTGTGATTATATGACCTGGAACAAGGTCATATTTCAATATTCAGCATATAGTTGGAAACTTCTGTGATTCTAGAACAATAATTCTGCTTCTTATTAAGCCAGACATAAAATTAGTCCCCCAAACAATTTTTAGGTGGATGTTTTCCAGTCTGATGAAGTTGCCTGGTTCTTACAGGTTCACCTGAATTTCTTCAGGCACTAGTTTCAGTACTGCATTGAACAAAAAAAGTGTTTCATTATTTTAAAAAATAATTATTTTTTCAATCTTCAATAGTCTAGTCTTTGTATTGTCTTGCCAATGGCAAGCATTTTTCTTCACAGCAATGATTAGCAGCTATTTTTATGGTCTTTCTGCTCTTTCAGCCTTAAGAATCCTATACCATACTATAGAGGAATCAATAAAAACCCTCTGGATACATGAGTGTCTTTCTTGATTTCTACTTTGACCTGTCCATTTCTTCTCAGTCTGCCTGGCCCCTGAGCAGGGGTGGAGGGGAGGTCATCCAAGGCTCTATCCTAGGGTCTTTTCTCTATCTTGAAGATTCTACTTAAAAATCTCATGCTGCTGGCTCCCTTCTTTTTCAGTCATATGGATGCAGCCTTAGTTCATACCCTCATGATTTCTCAGCAGAACGATTTTAATAGTTTCCCAATAAGTTTTTTTTTGGTTCCAGTCTTATTCCCTAATCTATAGTTCACACAGCTCTGACATAGGCTCCTCTTGCTCAAAAGCCTTGAGGAATGCCTCTCTCTTGGCAAAAGCACAAGTTAATCAATTAAAAAGCATCTTTTAAGCTCCTAATATAATTCAAGCTATTTTCAGATCAGATAAAAGAAGGAAGGTTGGTTTCATCCACAGAAATGAGGAAGAAAAAGGGGAATTGTGGGGTTGGAAGCAATAGACTGCAGAGTGGAGAGTCAACAATTGGAAGCAATGAATGCATGCTCCCTTTCCAAGAAGAATGGTGGAAAAGAACATTAAAAAGAGCTAAAAGGATAAGACCCAGTCAAGAGGAAGGAGCTGGCCTATTTTCCTCTCTCCAGGCATCCCTGGAATGCAATCCCTCATGCACCTGTCAGAATCCTTGTTTTCCTCTGAGGCTCTATTCAACGATCCCCTTCTCTCCCAAGGAGTGGGCTCTTTCAAGTACGTGGCGAACTCCTGTGGAACAAGGGCTGTCTCTTTTATTCTACTTGTATGTCTGCCTTACATGTTAAGTGTCTGACTCCAGAATGTCTATCACAGGGCAAAGGGAGAGAAGGTGGAACTACACTTTTAAAAAATTTAAAGAAAAAAATCATTTTCGGACAACTCATTAGAAACTTCTTTGTAATGAAGCAAAACTCGTATCTTGGTGACTTGAATCTGAAAGTTCTGGTTCTGCCCCAATCCTTTCCAGATAACAGCCCTTCTAGTCTGTCACCTGACTTCTCTCCTCTCTCTGGGTTGGGGGTGGGTTGCGGGGTAGGGGGTTGCAGATCATCCTAAGTTCCTTCAATGATTGTTCATTTGACATGACCTGAGCCTCTTCATATTGTTGGTTGACAATGTCCTGGGCTTATTATTAAATTTGGAAGTATACTGGTGAATCTGATACTCTTACTGGTGAAACTTCAGATCAGTCAGTGCCTACTGGTGATCAATATTGCATTTTCAGTTAACTTAAGTACTTGTGAACTCTCAAGCCAAGTTTTACCTGTCATCTTATTTTTCTATAACTGATTTTTGTCTCTAAGACAAGAATTGAATGATCCCTATTCAGTTTTACTTTGTTCTCAAAGAGATAACAAGATAATGGAAACAGTCCTGGCCCCTAAGAATCAAGAGGCATGGATTTAATCAATTTATAAACATATGAAGCATCTACTGTGTGCTAAGTGCTATAGTTAGAAAGAAGGCAAAAGACTTGTCCTGCCCTCAAGAAGGTCCCAAGCTATTGCAGGAGACAATCTGTAAACAAAAAGTTTCAAAGAAACTCTTTATAAGTAGGAATTACTCAAGGGAAGACTCCTATAGAGGGTAGGATGTTAGTGGTGACTTCAGAGAGGTCAGTAGTCAGAGCAGAGGGATGGGAGGCAGCCAGAGAAAGGACCTAGAGCTGAGAGGGGAGGGTCTTGTTTGTGGAGCAGCCAGGAGGCCAAGGTCACTGGATCAAAGATTAGATGATATAAGAAGACTGGAAATGGAAGACAGGGCTGGTCATGAAGGGCTTTGACTTCTAAGCATTAGTATTTTATGTTCAATCTTGGAAGTAATAGGGAATTACTGGATTTCACTGAGAGAGAGAGAGAGAGAGAGAGAGAGAGAGAGAGAGAGAGAGAGAGAGAGAGAGAGAAATCACTTAGAGATTGAATAAATGGGAATGAGGAGACTTAGGGAAGTCAGAGGTATGAGTAGATTATTGCAACAATTCAGGCATGAGGTGATAAGGGCCTGGATCAGTGTGGGGCAGTGTCAGAGAAGAAAAGGGTTCAAATCCCAGTAGACATATGAGTATCTGATCATGGGCACATTGTCATCTTTCAGTCTATTTCTGCATCTGAAAATGAGTCTATTCCTACTACTTACCTAACAGGAGTTTTTGTCAGATCTGTAAATTTAAATGCTATGGAAATAGTTGTTAGTATTCTTAAATTATGGCTGATTATTTCAGTCTTTTGAAATTTTTCTGGGTCTTGAATCTGTCATCTAATCCAGATGTCAAAACTCTTGTGCCAAGAGAACTGTCCAAGTGGATTAAAATGTAACTGGGCAATATTGAACAACACAGATGAAAACACAGCACAGATCCTATTAATTTGTAGCTTTCTAAGTCACCCAAATCCATAGCTCTTTGGATACAGTTGCCAGTTAACAAAGATAGTGCTCTTTTCATATATCATCCCCCAACATCTCTGGGAGTTAAGTACTGTCACTGCTCTATTTTAAAGAAAAGGAACATCAGGCTGAGGATGATGACCTGATTTGTGCATAGCAAGTTCAAGGTTGAGGCAGGATCTGAATTCATGTCATCTTCACATTTGAGGAGGACACTGCCTACATTTTCTTCCAAGTCTAAATAGCAAGGACAGAGCTACCAAGGATGGTCATGTTTCACAATGACTGAACAACTTTCCATCACAAAGACAAGCTACCTCAATACCCCTTGAGCTCCAGCCTCTATGGGAGTCTCTGTTGGAATTGAGAAGAAATGGACTTGTCAAAGGAAAATCGAGAGAGAGACGAGAGAAAGAGAGAGAGAGAGAGAGAGAGAGAGAGAGAGAGACTGATTCAGACTGATTCATATCCAGGAGGAGGAGGGGGCTCAGGTAGTGGTATGTATCAGCAGTGGTGAGACCCAATTGGACAATGGAGACTGAGCCAACAGTTTTTTCTTGCTCTAATTTTTCAGTTGATAGATAAGCATTTATTAAGTGTTTACTCTATACTAAGTATTAACCAAAGCCCTGGATTGGAAAAGAAAGGCAAAAATTTGATCTCTGCCCTCAAGTTCATATTCTAATAGGAGAGGACCCATGCAAAAACCTATGTGCAGGGGCAGTTAGGTGGCGCAGTAGATAGAGCACCATCCCTAGAGTCAGGAGGACCTGAGTTCAAATTTGACCTCAGACACTTCATAATCATCTAGCTGTGTGGCCTTGGGCAAGCCAAGTAACCCTACTGCCTTGCAAAAAAAAACCCTATGTGCAGGGGTGGCTAGGTGGTGCATGAAAGAGAGCACCAGTCCTGGAGTCAGGAGTACTAAATTCCAATCTGACCTCAGACAATTTACCAATTTACACTTATTAGTTTGTGACCTTGGGAAAGTCACTTAACCCCCATTGCCTCACAAAAACAAAAAAACAAAAACAAACAAAAAACCCTAGGTGTCCTCAAGGGTGTTAGGTGTGTATAAATGGTAGACCATCTCAATTGGGGGCATGATCAGGGAGATGGGAGGGATAGGGGTTCCAGGAAAAATTTCCTGTAGAAGTAATGATTTCTTGAGTCTTGTGGGGAGAAAAGGTAGTCCAGGTTTGGAAGGCAGCAAGAGAGTAAAAAGGGGTAGAATTAGGAAGTGGGGTATTGTGCACACAGAAGAGAAAGAAGGTAAATATCACAGGTCTGAGAGAGCCTGGAGAGGGACTAGAAGAGTTTTGAAGCCCGAGCTCTCAAGTGAGTGTAAAGAAGGGCGTGGATGCCAGAGTCGAAAGACTCAGCAATTAGATGTTTGTGTGGAGAAGAGAGGGACACCATGGTTAGTAGTTTTGAGTTCAGCTTTCTACTAGGTGGTGCGGTGGATAGAGCACCAGTCCTAAAGTCAGGAGGACCTAAGTTCGTATTCAGCTTTAGACACTTGACACGTAGAAGCTGTGTGACCCTGGGCAAGTCACTTCACCCTGATGGCCTTATATCTAGGGCTAATTCCAGTCTTCCTGATTCCTATCTGGCCACTGGACCCAGATGGTTCTGGAGTACAAAGTGAGGCTGGTGACTTAACACCGTTCCCCCAACTCCCAACCTCACTCAAATCTAATTCATGTGCTTGTCATGGTATTACCTCCCTATGGCATGATCTTCTTGGAGAAGGTGTTTGTTTTCTGTGGCCATCTTACTATTGATTTTTGGTTTTTGACTGTACTTTCCTTCTGTCAGTCTTACTGATTATGTTTTATTGTGGGTGTGAATGATATTTGATAGACTTTGGCAGATCAATAGCTACTGCAATATCTCTTGTAGTCACTGAAGCATGCTCCTTAAAGTGAACATTTTACACATTTAACTTGAGGTGAGAGCTAATCTTAAAAACTACAGAGTTAAAAACATAGGGGTGGCTAGGTGGCACAGTGGGTAGAGCACTGGCCCTGGAGTCAGGAGGACCTGAGTTCAAATCCAGCCTCAGACACTTAATAACTACCTAGCTGTGTGGCCTTGGGCAAGCCACTTAACCCCATTTGCCTTGCAAAAACCTAAAAAGAATATAGCAAATGAGAGCAATGATACGTGTGCATAACACGAAATTCAGCACCCAACTGACAGAGAACTATTGAAAGGTGAAGGAAAGGACATCTGGTTTCATCAGCTCAAGATTAGAAGCACTAAGCCAGGCAGGGTAGCTGGCATCACATGAAATCATGTACAAGTTGCTACTTGTGCCAAGGAATTGGCATATCATTGTATAACATCACCTGAAGGGCACAAGTCCTACCAAATTAGCAGAAAGGAATTTGAACTCATGAAAAGCACAGAACCATTTCTCCAAAGTAAACTAGCCTGTCTACCACCTCCTATTTAATTTTGGGTCAGGTCCATCATTCAGGCCCTCTGTACTGACAGATAAGCCATATGGGCCGTCCAGCCAAACCCAGAGCATTGCCTGAACAGCAGCTACTCTTCATACATTTGCCTTTTCTTGCAACTATCGTTAGGTAGATTGAATTCTGTTTAGTAATTACAAAACTTCTGTGGAGGCTCTTCTGCCATACATTTCGAGCAATCTTCTGGGGAATAACGGCATCTGTCTGGCCTGTCTACAGAGCATCCTCTTTAAGAGTGATAACCACTGCTGACGAGTGCAGATAACTGTGTTTTATGCTTCCCTTGACATCCATAATCAGGGGATCATCAAACACATTTAGCTCTACTTTTGTGACTTTCTATAAATATTAATACTACTTTAATAACAAACACTAAATGATTAATAATCATTAATAGGCTTTTAATAGATGCATTTGTGTTCTACTGTCAAATACCATTTTATATTCCACAGCCAATAAAAATTGGCTCTTTTATTCTCTTCACCTTTTAATTAATTGTGTGACTACCCAGACGTGTTCTGCTGTAGAAGGCCATTTGTGAGAACTTGTAAACAGCTGCAAGGGATGTCTTCAACATGCACATAAAGAAATGCTCTAAAGATTCTATGGAGACTGGAAGGGAAACATATTAGGCGGCATCAGGATTTAGCATAGAGTAAACACTTAATAAATGCCTATCCAACAACTGAAAATTAAAGCAAAGACTTCCCATCACCAAATCTGTTGGCTCAGTCCCCATCTTCCAATCCTATCTCACCACTGCTGATACACCTCACCACCTGAGCCTCTCCTCTTGGATTTGTTGTATTTTTATGGGGAATAGTAATAGTTCTCATGGTACTCTGAAAAGCATTTTGTAATAACTACTCTTTTAGATGGTTTGAGTCCTGATCCTTCACTGCTCTCTCCTTCAAAATTTTGTTACCTCCTGGTCAAACCTCCCCTGTATATATTCAGTTTGATCAAGAATGGTGCTGACTTGTTTTTAAAAATAGTGCTAGCTCCATTTCCTCCAGCACATTAGGTGTGGCAGTGCTGAGAGTCCACCTATGGTAATTCCATGGCAGTGAATGAAAACTGTTTCCTAAAGGAATTTTGAGTAAGGACGCATTTGGAAAGCATTCTCTCTATTTCAAGCATGGTAAGAAGCACTGAGAATAAAAACAATGATAGCCCCTGCTCTCAAGGAGATTATGTTCCAATAAAGGGATATAACATATGAGTTGAAAAGTGAGAGGTGAGAGAAAGTGCCCATATGGGATATGGTGGAGAAGTGCAAATAGGAAGGAGCAGGGTTGACTTGGGCACTTTTTTAGAATGAAGTTTGGGGACCAATATTACAATCGAAAAATGACCCACAGGGGTGAGAGGAATTTTCCTCCATTGTAAGAAGGTCATGGGGGTGGAGCTAACTTCCTTCTTCTCTCTCTCTCTCTCTCTCTCTCTCTCTCTCTCTCTCTCTCTCTCTCTCCAACAGAACTCACCAATTGGTAAAGGGAGCATAAGTGGAGGAAGTATCTTATAGAGTGAGCAGGCTGCCTGGGAATGGTAGAAAAGTCTGAAGAATGTAAGCAGAACTGGGAGAGAAATGAAGGTATAGGAGATTTTTCCTATTTTCCTGTTTATTGCCTTGCTTCCAGGTTCCTCCTTAAATGTTCTCAGAATCATCTGAACTCATTGTGCCTGTGTCAAGCCTGTAAACTTGCTTTTCCCTCTATTGCTTCCTGCTCTTGAATGAAGAAACACCATGAAATCTTTGACCATTCTTAACAAATGTGTTTCTATTAGAAGCCAGTGTTTCTCTTAGCTGCCAAATCTTTCCCCTTGGCAAAAAGACCAAATGTTTGATGCCTGAGGTGCTCTTGAGATTATTCTGGCTTGACTGTGGCAATTTAAAAATAATAATCAGCATTTATTAAATGCTTTAAAGTTTTCAAGGTATTTTACAATCTAGAATTTTAAATTCACAACAACCCAGGGCGGTGGTTACTCTTATTATCTCAATTTTATAAATGATGCTTGTACTTCATTCTCAAAGAAGATTAGGATTTCAGGAAGGTGATGCCAAGATATGCAAGTGAAATGTATTTGAGTAAGGGCATGCTGTGCTAAATCACCAGTATTACTTTCTCTTCCAGAATCATTTGGGGCCAGTGGCCACATAGGAATCAGGAGGATTAGAAATGACCCTGGATGTCAGGCAGTCAGGGTTATATGACTTGTCCAAGGTAATACAACTAATAAGTGGAAAGTGTCTGAGTCTGGATTTGAACTCAGGTTCTTCTGACTCCAGGGCTGGTGTTCTATCCACTTTGTCTTGTAGCTACCCTGTAGTATAAATGATAGAATTGAGACAATGGGGTTTAAGTACCTTAGTCAGAGTCACATCTCTAGTAAACGTCTGAGGTCAGATTTGAACTCATCTTCCTAATTCGAGTTCCAGTGCTCTATCCACTCTATCCAGTGCTCTAGCCACTGAGATGATGGTTATTATCTGTATGGTTGGCATCAATCACTTGCTCAAATAGGTCAGGATGGAGTCTCTTTTTTAGGTTTTCGCAAGGCAATGGGGTTAAGTGGCTTGCCCAAGGCTCAGACAGTGTCTGAGGAAGGATTTGAACTCAGGTACTCCTGACTCCAGGGCTGGTGCTCTATCCACTGCAACACCTAGCCACCCCTGGATGGAGTCTTTTAAAGTTCATGTCTTATCTTTTCATTGTTATTCTTTCTTCTGATTTTGTGGTGCTCTGGATAGTTACTCTAACAAGCTGACATTCTAAATGCATAGAGTCATTTATTTCAGGTAAAGACATTTCAGATTACCCCGAAACCTTATACACAAATACTAATACTTTCTTCAAGAGACCTTGGACCTAGCAAGCACCATGCAATCTCTTTCTCTCTCTCTCTCTCTCTCCCTCCCCTCTCTCTCTCTCTCTCTCTCTCTCATACACACACACACACACACACACACACACACACACACACACAAATAAAAGTGACTGTTATAACAGACAGGAAATGATTGATTTACTGAGTTGAGAATCATTTTGAAGATCCATCTCAGGATACAATGTTTATTTTTGTTCAATTGTAGTAGTCTTTTGTTTCATATAGTGAAACAGATGGAAAGTTCAAGGGCTGCCCTGGTACCCACAGAATGCTAAAAGAAACAAAGGTCTCAACATGCCAGGCTCATCTTCTGTGCAGTAATTCAAGGATCATATGGACAATAATGGTAGAAAATGAGAAGGTTATATATACCACTAGACCCCACCTTCTAATTATAAACTACATGGCATTCTTGACCTTTTCCAAGGAGTTCCTCTGCCACTAGAGGGAATGGACATATTGACAAGATCACAAATCCAATGAACTACTAGATTACAGGTGGAGAAGGTTGTTCTATTTCTCTGTAGAGGAGTCATCCAAAAAGACTGAAAACAGTTCCTATAACAAGGTTGCCATCCATCAGTCTGACTCCAGATAGTTATCCAGAGTTCCTGTCTCTATCAGTGAAGATGTGGTGCAGAAAAATAGGCCATCACTTAGAAAAACATCACAGAAGACACTTTAAAGACTATCTCTGTGTTAAAGATTAGTGTGCAACAAAGTCAAATTCATGGAAAAGGTGGATGCCAACCAACTAAGCCTTGAAACACTAACTGTAGTAGCTGGAACAACAAATAAGGGATTAAAAGAGATGTGGCAGGTAGAAGAGCACCTGGGAGAAATGAAAGAATACCAGTGATGCTTATAGTAGCAGTTGGACATGAATAACTCTTCACAAATATAATAATTCTCCCTTAGTTTGTGCTTTGATCATCCAAAAGTAAAATCAATAGGCACTTGTTTGGAAGGTTAAAAACTATGCAAGTTGGTTGTCCAAACTATTATAAGTCACCTTTCATGTTATTGTTCTTCACTCATGCACGTGAACACCAGTTCCACTATAGATGGAGGAGTCAGTTCAGTTTCACTGATCAGAGCTACAGACCAGTATAATACAAGCCATTGTACAATAAAACACAAGGAGGTCAATGACATGCTTATTAATTCTGCATAATAGAATCCTTTCAATTCTACCACTGTGAGGTGAGCTCAAATAGTTCCTGAGAACAGCAGAGTCGGGTGGGCATTTCAACTTTGAAATGCAATTACATTGAAAAATCCTATTACTGATATTAAACAATTGTTGGGGATCTTACCTCCCAGTAATTATTCGAGGATGGAAATATACTTTATCAGACTGGAAAGAAACCCTAGTCATGAGGCAGTTGAAATCTTTCTAGAAAATGAACCATAAGAGGCATCACATTAATTAAAGATTCTACCTTAGAGGACCTAAGAGAACAACAATGTTTAAATGAGCATATTAATTCCAATGAAAATTAGAACTACTTCATTACAGGGTTCAGAAGATGGTGAAATCCAAATCCCCACATAAGAAATTTCCCCTTGATATTTCTAGCTTCTTACACCCCATTTGCAAATGATCCTTGAATTTCTTTCAAGAGGCTCAAATATATTTTGTATTTGGGGTCTTGTCATTTAGAAGTGTTTCCTTAAATAAATACAGGGCTCAGTCACAGAACAATATATCTTCCATAACACTGTCTTACTATTCAGCTCAACAAATATTCATAGAATATTATGGGGCCAGGTATTGTGTTGGATTCTAAGAATTTAATGACAGGAAAAAATCAGATCTTTCAGAGATAGTTAGGGGGCATGATAGAGAAAGTGCTGGGAGTCAGGAAGTCCCAAGTTCAAACCTGCCACAGATACCTGCTAGCTGTGTGACTGAGCAAAACACTAAAGCTGTCAACCTTAGTTTACTCATCTGTAAAATGGAGATAATTGAAGCCCAGTGCCTGGCAAAGGGTAGATGATTAATAAATGCCTATTTCCTCTTTTCCCTTCTTTTCTTCAAGGAGCTGACATTTTATTGGGGCATTTCAGTAGCTATGCACATAATTAAAAACAAAATGAACATTATTTCTGCAAGATGAGGAATGGTCTTCATGTAGAAACTGAGTCCTGAAATAATAAGAGGCAGAAATGAAGATGAAGAATATTCTAAGCAAGAGAGACAGCCTAGGCAAGGTTATAGCAGGAGACAGCAGGCTGAGTCTGTGAAAGCAATAGTGGGCCAGATGTGATGGTCAGATGTGATGGACCATAGACTGCACAAAAGAGTAATATAAAAGAAGCCCAGAATGGTCAGTGGGAGCCAACTTAGAGGGCCCGGAAATGCCAGTATGAAAGTTTGGCAGTATATGCCAGATATAAAAGGAAATCACTGAGAATTGTTAATAGGGGGATGACATGGTCTAACTTATGTTTTAGGAAGATTAATTTGGAAGCGATCTACAGAATGGATTGAAGAGGAGATAAACTAGAAGCAGAGAGACCAATTAGGGAGCTCAAGCAATAGACTAGATGAGAAGTAATGAAATAGAATAGGAAAGTAAGATTGAAAGGAAAATTCATGGCATTTGAAGTGCAATATATTAAATGAGAGGATTCTCGACCCAGGGGTGGTCCAAATATTGATGGATTTCTTTTTTCAATTTTCATTTACTTTAATTTATTTCATCAAATATCTCCCAACTACATATAAAAGTTTTATGATCACTTTTAGAAATTTTGAGTTCCAAAGTGTGTCTCTGTCTCTCTCTGTCTCTCTCTCTCTCTCTCTCTCTCTCTCTCTCTCTCTCTCTCTCTCTCTGTCTCTCTCTCTCTCTCTCTCACTCCTGCACGTCTCTCCTCATTGAGGAGGCAAGGATTTTAATTTTGACTTTATATTTGAGCTCAAACAAACCATATGTCCATATTCATTGATGGATTTCATGCAGCCTAAGGTAAGATTTGGGCCATAGCTGTATGTCAGAAACTTATCCCCTGTCTCGGTCCCCTTGGGCTTCACTTGATTTAAAGCAATTAGAAAAGTCTAATCAAGTGGCATTTCCTGGACCTCCCATTGCTGGGTTTCACATTTCTCCAAGCCTGAGCCCCTCCTCTGTCTCTCATGATCTGTGTGACTTTAGCCCAATCGCCTCCTCTCTCTGGACTTCTTCAAGTTATTCATTTGTGAAATGAAGGGATTGGAGTAGATGGCCTCTGAGGTAGCTGCCAGCCTAAATCAATGATGCCGGGCCCTTGTGGGACCAGATCAATATTCCTCGTTATTTGTTTCAAAAGTAGGTGTAGTGGACATCTTACTTTTGTTCCTCTGAAAGGAAAAAAAGTTAATTAAATTCCCTTTTTTATCTGTATGTGGCCCACAATTGATATTTTTTCTTCGGCTCATTAGCTATCAATAGAAAACTCTAACAGGCGAATGTCACCTTTATTAAGTGCTATTGACTTTGTTTCACTGTCTGTCATACAAATGAATACAGTTTTTTGTCCCTGAGAGATATTCTACAGGAGAAGGAGAGTTATTACTAGCAGTGCCAGAAACTGTATACTGGAAAATACATGGAAGGACCAGACCTGGCACACTGAAGATCTTAGCTCTGTGGAGTCAAATCAGTGGGCAAACCCTTTCAAACTCAGAGTTGCCAAGAGAGAAGTTAAACCTAGGTTATGGCTATGAGAAAAAGCAGGACAACATGGTAGTAGAGGGTGTGGGGAAGTCAAAGGTAGAAGAGTCAAATAAGAAAACACAGTTACCAGCTTTTCTCAGAGAGCTTTTTTTCCTTTTCTTCATTGGCTGATCATATTTGTCCAGTATCCACAAGGTGGATTCTCAAGTGCCCTTGGATAGTATTCAGCAGACCTAAGTTTTGGCAGTTTCCCTTTCATCCCCTTCCACCAGCCAAGTCACAGTTACTATGTGATAGGCACTGTACTAAATAATGGGGATTCAAAGAAAGACAAAAGGAGTCCCTGCTCAAAGCTCACAGGCTGATGGAGACAGCTTGCCAACAAGTATATCCATGCAAGATCAATTCAGTTTTTACTGCAGACCATCCCCAAAGGAAGGCACTAAGACCAAGGAGGACTAGGAAAGGTTTCTTACAGAAGTTAGGACTTCTGCTAAGTCTTTTTTTTAGGTTTTTACAAGGCAAATGGGGTTAAGTGACTTGCCCAAGGCCACACAGCTAGGTCATTATGAAGTGTCTGAGACTGGATTTGAACTCAGGTCCTCCTGACTCCAGGACCAGTGCTCTTTTCCACTGTGCCACCTAGCTGCCCCACTCCTGCTTAGTCTTGAAGGAAGTCAGGAATCCGAGATGAGGGGGAATGGGGTGGGATAGCCAATGAAATGTTAGAGTTGGGAAGAAGCATGTCTTGCATGAGGAACAAAATGGGAAGGTTGGACTTTACAATCTAATAGCCTTTTTGTATGAAATTATTTTATACCTATTTTGGAAATAAATATTTCATTGGAAGGTATAGGTGTTTGTATGGATGCACACAACTATGATTGAATATATATTCATATTAGATTTCTGTATGTCTATATGTGGGTAGAAAACTATGTCTGCCTATAAAGTTTGTTCCTTTTGTTTGAATATACTTGCTGATGCATGCTGATCTATGCAGTGTTGGGAAGATGGGTGATGCTTTGGGCCTCTATCTAGGATAAACATAGCAGAGGAACAACAAGTCAGACCCAGAGCTAGGAAGGAGGATGGAACTTGAATGGTACTTTCAACTCTCCTCAGCCTTTTAATCCCAAGGTTTTCTTGGTGATACTATATGCCAGATATCAGCGAGTATCACATTCTTCCCCAGATCAAAACTGAAGAGAGCTGTACCAATGATGAATGTGGGCAATGACCTAAAAGAGATTCAGATGTATATTGCAAAGGCCTTGGACTGGACATGCAGCAACTTTGAAGGGCACTATATCAATGGCACTATTGGGACCTCTAACAGGGTAAAATGAAACAAACAACAAACTAAGGGAAAGCTCCTGGCATATTCGGTGAACTGATATGGACAAGTGATGAAAGTGCCCAGATAAGAACATATGGGTGGGTTGAAATTTGCACATTTGGAGAGAGAAACAATCCTGGCAATCTCAATGGAAAAAAATGATGAAGGTTATATGTGTACTTACACTTACACACACACACACACACACACACAGACCCTCTATATTGTCCTAAGTTTCTCTGAGTTGGAAAAATGACTCACTGTGATTATCTCAATAGATACTGAAAGTTTTTGACAAAAGAAAACATCCATTCATCTTAAAAACACTAGAGAGCATAGGAATAAGTGATTTTTTTTCCTAAAATGATAAGCAGTATCTATCTAAAACGATCAAGTACCATATCCTTGGGAATAAGGTAGAAGTCTTCCCAATAAGATCAGAAGTAAAACAGGATGTCATTATCACCACTATTACTCAATATTGTACTAGAAATTTTAGTTTTGGCAATAAAAGAAAAAGAAATTAAAGGCAAAGAGGAAATAAAATTATTCTTTACAGATAATATGATACTATACTTAGGGAATTCTAGAGAAATCATTAAAAACTACTTGAAACAACAACCTGAGGAAAATTGCAGGATATAAAACAAACCAATATATATCATCAGTATTTCTATATATTACCAACAAAGCCAGCAGCAAAAGCTAGAAAGAGAAATTACATTCAAAACAACTGTAAAATACTTAAGAATCTATTGACCAAACCAAAGCCAGAACCTATATATAATTATGAAATACTTTTCACATAAGTAAAATCAGATCTACACAACTAGAAAAATATTAATTGCTCATGGATAGGCCAAGTTAATATAATAATAATTACAAATTTATCTAAATTAATCTATTTATTCACTGAATAAAAAAAAAACAAAATTCATCTGGAAGAACAAAAGGTCAAGAATTTCAAGATAATTAATGAAAAAAAAATTAAAAGGAAGGAGGCCTAGCTGTACCAGATCAAAAACTATATTATAAAGCAACAGTTATCAAAACTATTTGAAATTGGCTAAGAAGTAGAGTGGTGAATCAGGTTGGGTTCACCTATGATACTAATCAACTATTAGATAAGCCAATCTGGCTTCAGGGCTAAGACCTCACTATTTAACAAAAACTGCTGGGAAAACTGGGAAATAGTATTGCAGAAACTAGGCATAGCCTAGCATCTCATACCATATACAAAGATAAGGTCACAATAGGTACAGGATTTAAAATTAAAAGGTGATATCTTAAGTCAATTAGGAGAGCAAAGAATTGTTTACCTGTTAGAGGAGAATTTATGACCAAATAAGAGAACATTATGAAATGCAAAATGGATAATTTTGATCACATCAAATTGAAAAAAGTTTTGCACAAACAAAACCAATCCAACTAGAATTAAAAGGAAAATAGAAAGCTGAGAAACAATTCTTACAGTCAGTATCTCTGATAAAGGTCTTATTTCTAAACTATATAGAAAATGGAGTCAAATTTATAAGAATACAAGCAATTCCCCAATTGATAAATGGTCAAAGGATATGAACAGGCAGTTTTTGGATGAATAAATTAAAGGTATATATAAAATCATATGAAAAAAATGTTCTATGTCACTATTAATTTGCGAAATGCAAAACAAAACAACTCTGAGGTACCAGCTCTCACCTATCAGGTAGCATAGTGGGTAGATTGCTAGCCCTGAAATCAGGACTTGAGTTAAAATCTAACCTAAGACACTTACTAGTTGTGTGACCTTGGGCAAGTCAGGGTTGCTTGCCTCAAATCCAGGGCCATCTCTACATGTTGTGATTCCTATCTGGTCACTGGATCCAGATGACCCCACAGGAAAAAGTGAGGCTGCTGACTTAGCACAGAACCCCCCCCCCCCACTTAAATCCAATTCACATGCTTATCATGGAATTACCTCTCTGATGCCATGGTCTTCTTTGCAAACTAAGGAAAAACCTAAGCATCAGATTGGCTAATATGGCAAAAAAAGGAAAATGATAAATGTTGGAGGGATTATGAGAACCAGGATGATTGGAGGCTATGTGATCCTGGTAAAGTCATTTGACCTCTCAATGATCTATGGAACCCTTCTCTGCAATAGTCTTTAGTGAGCGACTAGCCACCTGGAGGTTCCTCATACCAAAGAAATCACAGTCCCTATCCCCAACCGCAGTTGTGGAAGTTGTAATCTTACCTTGTCTAATTCTTATTATGTAATTCTTCATAATTAAATCCTTTATTCTCTTGGAATATATTGTATTACATGGCATGTAAACAGATTTTCTCTCAAACCTTGAGGCAGCTGATGGGATAGTAGACAGAGCTCTGGGCTTGGAGTTGGGAAAGACTGGGGTTAGAATCCAGCCTCAGATACTTACTGACTGTGGGACCCCTGAACAAATCACTTAACCACTACCTACCTTAATTTATTCAAATGGGGATAATAATCCCCAGTTCACAGGTTCTTGTGAGAATCAAATGTAATATTTTGCAGAAGCACTTAGCATACAGTGCACAGTTCCTGCTATGTAAATACTCATTCCTTTTGTTTCCCATGAGTACTCATATAAAGACTCTTCTCAGTAGTTTGTATTCTTGAACATACAGTCTTAAAGTACCAGACATTATGGCTTCTCCTTGAGTTTCTTATTATCACTTTCCTTTAGGAAAGCCTCATTTCTTCAAATTTACTCAAGTGGTTTGGGTAACTATTGACAGGAAACTATTTCTGCCAAAACTTTAGTTTAATGTTAGAATAGAGAATATGGAAATTATCAGTAACAAGGCCTGTTCTTGTTTGCTGAGAGGAGGAATGTGTATAATTAATTTTAAAATAAAATTAGTTAAAAGGATGTGATTACTTTCTCTGGGCAAGTCTGTGACCTACTCATTCCTTTATTGGAGCATCAACCCCAGATCTGACAAGGTGTAACTCTTAGTAACTGCCAACAGCTGTTCTAATGACCTAAGTGGCCCCAGGAAATAAATGCCTGCTGGGCCATTAAGACCAATCATCTGATCTAACTAGTCTATTGAAAACAAGAATTTATTTCCTTCAGAACTCTGGAGAACAGAGAGGAAAGAGCTCTACAAAACTGCCAATCAGCTATAAAAGAGGGAAAGAGACCTTTCCAATGTTACTCACCTTAGATAATCAATCAGTCTGAACCAGACAGAGAATATCGAAAGGCTCCATGACTGGAGTAAATAGGAGCATTTCTGAGAAGATGCTGATACCTGTCACCTTGGAGATGAGCTCTTCTTTCTGAAGAAGCAAGATAAAGAAAAGGTAGGAGGACCATCTACATTAAAGGAATCGTTCATTTGAGTTTCTCTACTACATTCGGTTAAATTTTCCTAACTTTTAGTAATGTGACTTTTCTTCAGCCAAAAAGAGAAAGGGTCAATTAACTAATAAAGGAGAAAATGGGAAGGGAAACAGACAATCTGCAAGTGGCTTATTCAACTTCATCTTAGATAATAGATTTTTCTGCTTCTACGCCAAAGGCTAGATGAATATTTGCCAAACAAATTTAGGGAAGATTAATCAATAAAGCTACAGTTAGAAGTGGTCCTCTCTCTTACACTCAATCCCCATTGTCAAGAACTGATCTTTAGATGAATGGTTTGGGTTCTAGGAAAAGAAAGTAGAGAATTTTGACTGTGTTGAACTTAAAAACTTAGGCCTCTGTACTCTGACATCCTATCTGAGCTTTCAAACCCTTCTTCCAGTATTGCCTTACAAGAACCCAAAGTACTTTGGAAGATAGAAAAATGGAATTAGTGACTCAGTGGTCAATGACACAGTCCAAATGATTCATTTAGTTAGTAACTAAATCAACTTATAGCACATTTATTTCCTATTTAAAATGGAAATTTCCACCACATTTAAGCCCAGCCAAAATGGTTTGGCCATTTCTCCCTCTGGCTTAGGCTTTTAGGCCTTTTTCCTGATTGACCCATTGGTTGGAAGTAATTCACTTTGGAGCAGCTTTTTTGGAATTTATGGCTCTCTCGTTATAGGGTTTATCTTAATATAGTCTATATTTATCTAGCCACATGACATTACATCTATTGGTCAGTTTCCCTTCTCTGGCTCAACAATTTACCCAGAAAACACAGAACCTAACTTTTTTCAATGAATATACACATTACATCTGGAAAGTTCTAAATATAGAGACATTTTTTCTTTGTCTTGAACCCAAATCTGTGCATTGTTCTTGGTTCTTTCTAGAAATTCTGAGACAGAGTAAGCCTACCTCCCTCTTCTACAGTTATTAAGATGCTTGAAGAAAATACCATACACTTTTCCACTGTCTCAAAGTTTTCTGTCTCTAGGAAAACTGAATTTCCTAATTGATTCTCAAGTAAGAAGGTTCTGATTCTTCTCATGATATTGTAACCTTCTTTTAGACATTTTAGAGCCCTGACAATATCCTTGAAATATGACATCCAAGGAATCAATTAAAAATGTGAAGGAAGGTAGCCTAGCAGTTCCAGATCTCAAACTATATTATATAGCAGGAATCATGAAAAAAGTCTGGTAATGGCCAAGGGAAAGAATAGTGCTGGTACTGTTAAAAATTTAGATATAAAATACAAAGTAATAAATGACCAGAGTAATTTAGAGTTTGATAAACCTACAGAGTCAAGCTTTGGAGAACTTACCATCTGACAAAAATTCTAGCAATACTGGGAAGAAGTAAGGAAGAAACTAGGCATAGACCAATATCTCAGATTATATGTCCAGAAAATGCTGAAATGGAAAAATGATTTAGACATAAAGGGTAATAACATAAGTAAATTGGGGGAATGTGGAAAATATATATATAACAGATTTGTGGATAAGAGATGAGTTTTTCATCAAATGAGATAAAGAGGATCATTAGGAGTAAAATGGATAATTTGGTTTATATGAAATAAAAAAAAAGTTTTGTGTGCATGCGCGCGCACACACACACACACACACACACACACATTCATATCATAAACTAAGGCGGCCAAAATGAGAAGAAAAGTAGGAAATTGGGGGAATAGTTTCTAGTAAATTTCTCTGATAAAAGTCTCATTTTAAATATATAGGGAACTGAATCAAATTCTAGGAAAATGTAAGTCATTCCCCACTTGATAAATGGTCAAAAGATATGAACAAGTTGTTGTTGGAAAAAGAACTCAAAACAATAAATAGTCACATAAAAATACTCTACAGAAAGGAAAATGATCAATGTTAAGGGGATGTGGGAAAATTGGGACACTAATGCATTGCTGATGGAATTATGAGCTGATCCGACCTTTTGGGAGGGCAATTTGGAATTATGGACAAAGGGCAATAAAACTGTGCCCTCTCTTTGATCCAGCAATACCACTACTAGGTCTATATGCTGAAGAGATCATGAAAAAGGGTAAAAATTCCACATGTAAAAAATATTCATAGCAGCTCTTTTTGTAGTGACATAGAATTGAGGGGCTGCCCATCAATTGGGAAATGACTGAACAAATTGTGGTATATGTATAAGAAATATAAGAAATCATGAGTGATGGGATTTCAGAAAAGCCTATAAAGATTTGCATGAATTGATGTGGAGTGAAATGAGCAGAACCAGAACATTGTACACTCTAAAAATAACATGGGGTGATGATCAACTATGAAAGGGAAAAAGATCCACGTGTACAAAAATATTTATAGCAGTTCTTTTTGCAGTGACAAAGAATTGGAAATTGAGGGGATGCACATCAATTGGGAATGACTGAACGAACTGTGGTAGATGAATATGATGTAAGAAATCAAGAGCACCCAGACTTTAGAAAAGCTTAGACTTGCAGGAACTGATGCTGAATGAAGTGAGCAGAACCAGAACACTGGGCACCTGGACAACAACATTGTGTGATGACAAACTTTGAAGGATTTAGTTTCTCTCAGCAGTTCAGTGATCAGCAATAATTCTGAAAGACTTGTGATGGGAAATGTCATCTACATTCCAGAGGGAAAAAACTGTGAAGTCTGAATGCAGACAAAAGTATACTATTTTCACTTTTTAAAACTTTTTCTTTTTCTTTTTCTCAACATATTCTTCTTTCACAAGATACCTAATATAGAAATGTGTTGAGCATGATTATGCATGTATAGACTATATCAGATTACTGGATATCATGGGGGAGGAAGAGGGAGATAGAAAAAAGTGGAACTCAAAAAGCTTACAAAAAGAATGTTAAAAATTATTTTTGCTTTTAATTGAAAAAATAAAATAAAATAACCTTCAAAAAATGATCAACTATGAATGACTTAGCTACTTTGATCAAGATGATGATATGAGACAATTCCAGAGGATCCATGATGAAATATGCTATCCAAGTCCAGAGAAAGAATTGATGGAATCTGAATGCAGATCAACACATACTTTGAAACTTTCATTATTTTTCCTGTTTAATGTGTGTGTTTTCTTTTGCAACATGGCTAATACGGAAATAGGTTGTGCATGACTTCACACATGCATAATGGCTTTCACATTTCTTGCTTTGTCATTGAATGTGGGAGGAGTAAGAGGGAGGGAGAAAATGTGGAACTAAAAGTTTTTAAAAAATGAATGTTAAAATTTTTTACATGTAATTGGAAAATATTTAATGAAGTAAAATAAAAATATATATTAAAAATAAGATAGTGGTTTTAAACAAGTTAAAAATGGGAAATGTTACATAAAAATGGAAATTAATAGTTCAAAATATGGTTAACCAATCACCAACTTGGATTCATAGGTTCGTAAATCTAGATCTGTAAGGGACCACAAGTGGTCATCTCACCTAAGCCCTCTTGGAGACTTTACATTAACTTTTTAGGCTGCAATATCACACTGTTGAATTCAAAGTCTACAAAACCCTCTAGTTTGCTTAAACCTAATCATTCTTTCCTCATCTTGGAGTTACAAAGTTGAATTTTATAGATTGAGACATACTAGATTATCTATTTTATTCTATTAAATTTAATTATATTAAATGCAGCAAAATATTCCAGATGGTCAAGATCTGTTTTTGGATTCTGATTTTTCAATAAAGCATTAGCTATTCCTTCCAGATTGATGTTACAATCATAGTAATGGTACCAATAATAATATGAAAGGTAATGCAATTTACTAATTAGAGAATTGATTAGGGAGTCAGGAAGCATTGGGTTCATGTCCTACATGTCCCATATTGGTGGTAAGATTTCAAACAAATTATTTCACTTCTCTGGATCCCTGGTAACTTTCTGGGATATGAGTTGCAAGATAGGAATTAGTATGTATTGATAGAGGGAGTTTCCTCACTGGTGGCTCCCATAGGAGTGAGGTTCCTTTCTCTGCCTCACAACATGCATAATAACCAACATTCTCATCAACCATTAGAGAATACTGGAGACCCATTGTGCCCTCATTCACTGACTGGCTGCTGAGGTGCAAAGAACCAAGAAATCTTTAAAAAGAAGAGGGAATACTCCCCATTCATGTGACTAAGAAGATGGAAGGTGAGACATTTTCTGCAGTCCTGACTAACTTCTTGTTTTTTTTTTTTTTTTTTTTTTTTTTAGGTTCTTGCAAGGCAAATGGGGTTAAGTGGCTTGCCCAAGGCCACACAGCTAGGTAATTATTAAGTGTCTGAGACCGGATTTGAACCCAGGTACTCCTGACTCCAAGGCCAGTGCTTTATCCACTATGCCACCTAGACACCCCCTGACTAACTTCTTAAGAAAATTCCAAATGAAGAATTATGCTCCAGAGTCAGGGCAATTGTAACGTTTATTTTCAGAGAATTCAAAAAAGCAAGAAACTCCACAGTAGTGGATTTATGAATTAACAGTGGAGAGTGTCAAACTCTTAATTTGCTCACTCAGGTTCACTGTTCTACCAGTGTCCACACTTGAACACAGCACAGAAAATGACTTAGAGGATTTTGCTTTGGAACTACCTAAGGGATTCTCATCTCATATTGTCTCAGAGTCTTTGCTGGCATCTCTCACCTCTACCCTTCCCTCACCATCTTGGGAAAATGATCAGCAAATATTGACTTGACTCAGGCATGTGAAGGGACAGGGGAATTGAAGAGGGGAGAATCAGACTCTCTTTTGCCTATGTTGCCCCCCCCCCATGTTAGGGAAGGCAAGACTATAGAAGCTCTAGGCAGAATGCTCCCCTCACTCTTAATCTTGTAGAAAGCACTAAAGGTTAATTCAACTCAGCAGAGAACGAAAGAGTTGAAGGAACTGGTAAGGAGACCAGCATCAATGGCTACACTGGGCTTAATAAAAGGGAACTGGAATTCAGCAAGTCAATCCTATTCTTCCCTCCTCCAACCAGAGGATACTAAAAAGCCAGTCTTTCCATGTGGGATGAGACCAAGGAGGATTGCAGTACAAGGGCAATAGTGGGATGCAGAAAGTGAGCAAAAAGAAAATACAGGGCAAAATGTTTATAAGCACTAGAGATTTCTAGAGGAAACAAAATCTGTTTAAAAACCTAAAGCACAAGCAAATAAATCAATAGAAAAGACACTAAAAATAGACGATGACTATTAAGACATTAAGGATCACTGGTCTCCTAGAAGAAAAATGACAAGTAAAAAAAACTGAATAGCATAATACACAAAAATAGGGAAAATTGCCCAGATTTTCTTGAATACACAAAACAAAACCAAATGAAAGAATCCACAGTCTCAAGGACAAAAAAAAATTATACTTTAAACTCCTAAGCATATAATTGTTAAATTGATTGAAATCCTGATTCAACCATTCAGTAAAGCTATAAAATGATGCATACTCTTTGACCTAGCAAGCCTACTACTTAATGTGCATCCCAAAATAGATAAAAAACAAAACAGAAAAGGACTTATGTGTACAAAAAGTATTTATAACAGCTCTTTTCTGGTGGCAAGGAATTGGAAATTGAGGGGATGCCCATCAATTGAGGAATTTTTGAACAAATTGTGGTATGTGCTTATGATGGAGTACTATTTTGATATAAAAAATGAGAAAATACTCTCAGCAAAACCTGGAAAGACTTACATGAGCTGATGCAAAGTGAAATGTACTGTGTACCAAGTAGCAGCAATATAGTAAGAATCATTGATGAATGATTTAGCTATTCTTCACATTGCAATAATCCAAGATATCTCTGAAGGACTTATGATAAAAAATGTTACCCATTCCCCCAGACACTGATAGTGTCTGTAGCAGACTGAAGGATGTTTTTTACTTTATTTTTCCTGAGGGTTTTTGAATCTTTTGCAACATGACTTTTATGGAAATGTTTTACATTACTACATATGTATAACCTATAGCAAACTACTTTCCTTATCAATAAGGGGGGGGGTGGTAGTAGTGGTGGAGAGGGAGGAGAGAATTTGGAACTCAAAATTAAAAAAAAAGAATGTTAAACATTGTTTTTACATATAACTGGGAAAAATAAAATACGACATAAATTTTTTTTTAGTTCAGTTCATTTATTTTACTTAACACTTTCAATGACAAGCAACAAAATCTTCAGGTGACCAAGAGGAAAAACCTGTAAATACAAGGAAGAGGATAGAAAAGTATATTTTGAAAAACAAAGAATTTCAAGATACAACTCAAAATGACATACTATGCAAACCTTAACATAATTATCAATAAAAAATGTGGGTATTCAATAAGAGAAGCATTTGAAGAACTGAGATGGGGGGCAGATTTGACTTGCAAATATTACAATGGAAACAAAAGAAATGTAAATAAATATAACTTTAAAGAAAGGATAAGGAATGAAATCATCCCATTTCTATTAAAAGAAACAAAAAAAGAAAAACACCTGTTGGATTAAAATAATAACCACAGCAATAACAGAATGGCCACTAAGAGATTTTATTTTAATTTTTATTTAAGGCAATGGAGATAAATGACTTGCCCAGGGTCACACAGCAAGATAATTATTAAGTGTCTGAGGCTGAATTTGAACTCAAGTCTTCCTGACTCCTGGGCCGGTGCTCTATCCACTGTACCACCTAGCTGCCCCCAAGAAATTGTATTTTAAAGATGAAAATAGAATTTAAAGAAAAAAAGAGAAATAGCAGTTCGATAGTAGGCCTGTAACACTATGAGCTAAAACCTTTCAACCATAATTCTCTTATCTACAGGTGAATCAATGTATTTTTTGAGACTAAATCACAATAGGAGGTTATTTAAAAGGAGGAAGGAGACATGGAGGATAGAGAGGTATGTGTGACTAAACGAATGAAAGATAACTTCTGTAATCTCTCAGCAAAAAAAGAGTAACTACAGGAGAATGGAAGAGGTGGGAAAGACAGTTACTGAAACGGAGAAAACTTGGCTCTCAAAACAATGGTGGAGTTCTGCTAAAGCCCCTCCTTATGGGGAGAGGCATATTCTGTAAAGGAAAATGAGAATCTTCTAATGAGTCTAAGTTAGCACAAATGGAGACCACTTTCTCAAAGTGTTAAGTCTCTATGGAAACTGGAATTTCTGGGGAAAACTTGCATCCAGAATATTGAAAGGGAATAGTCCAAGAAGGAAGGTATCATAGCAAGTAGGAAAGAAATGATCATGGGAAAGTCATGGGGTAGGAATGAATAATACAATAGGGACAAAGTGAAATTTCTACTTTGGGGCAAAATTTCTATTTTATATTTCCTGTAGGAACTGATACTTCTGACAGTGAAGCATGACAGAAATGGAAGGAAGGTGGTAGGGAGCAAGAGTTAGAAAGGCAACAATATAAATATTGGCTAGAAGACATAGAATTTTATTATGTTAGATGTTTCAATACCATGAAGAACCCAGAGTGGCTAAAGGAGGAAGAAAAAAGCATACAGATAATAAATCAAAGAACAAAGTTTCAGAAAAGAGAGTGAAGAGAATCATGAAAAGAATAAGATAAAGATACCAAAGTCACAAGAGAAGAAAAAAAAATCTTTAAAAAAGAAGTTTGAAGGACAGGAAAACAGGGAGAATTTTCAATTAACCATTGAATTAAGATGAAGGAAAAAAGGGGAAGAAAAGGAGGGAAAATGTGGTGACAAAATAAAACAAGAAAATTAAATAAAATTCCAAGATATGGAAAAGGTTGACAAAGTGGAGGGGGTGTGATCGTGAGAAGAGAATAGTCTGTAGGAACAGGTTTGTTTTAAAGTAGATTAAGCAAAACTAATTTTAGGAACAAAGTACTGACATAAAAGATGGAGGAGAATTAACGAAAAATTCTAATTCAGAAAAAAGTAGAAATGCAAATAGAGAAAAATATAAACTTAATTCTCATGACATTAAATGTGAATGAATTAAATAATACAAGACTTTGAAACAAAGTGACAGATTGGATAAGAATCTATTACCCATTAAGACATCTTGTGGGCGGCTAGTTGGCACAGTTGATAAAGCACCGGCCCTGGAGTCAGGAGGACCTGAGTTCAAATCTGACCTCAGACACTTAATAATTACCTAGCTGTGTGACCTTGGGCAAGTCACTTAACCCAATTACCTTGCAAAAAATAAACAAAAAACAAAAAACAAAAGGCATCTTGCACTGGATGCCCTGTAGAATCCTTAAACTCAACATGTCCAAAATTGAACTCATTCTCCTTCCATCTTAACTGCCTTGTTACATCTTTGCCAATGATATATGTGAACTAGAATTGCAGAGATGCTTTCATTTACATTTTTCTCATCATTAGATATTTGGAGAATTTTTTCTATTCAGTCATTGATAATTTGGATTTCTTCCCCTGCAAAATATTTCATAGACAGTGTTCTTATCCTTTAATGACTTATTAACTAGGAAATAGCTTCTGGTATTACCTCCTTATTTATCATTCTGCATAAATTTTCCCTAGCAATAGATTTTCTTTTAATTTAAGCTTCATTGATTTTGTTCGTGAGAGACCTCTTTTATTTCATGCTATTAAAATTATGCGTTTTATCTTCAATGATGCTCTCTCTCCCTTGTTTAATTATGGACTCTTCCCCTATTTCTTCCTTCCTCTTATAATTTTCTTATGATGTGTTTATATTTGAATCACATATCCATTTGGAGCTTCTCTTGATATGTTGGTATAAGGTGTTTGTCTAAACCTAATTTCTGCCAGGTTGCTGCATAGTTTTGCTACTAATTTTTGTTTAGATGTTTAAGTTTACAAAAAAAGAACAGGTTTCTACATTGATTTACTTCAATATGTTGTGTATCTAATCTGATAAACTTCTGTATTTTTAACCAGTAACAAAAAGTCTTGATAATCATCAATTTATAGTGTTACTTAAGATCTGGTTTTATCAATCTGATACTGATAATATCCATTATCTCTGCTTTTATTGATCACTTCTCTTGATATTATTGACCCTTTGTTTTTCCAGATAAAGTTGTATTATATTTTCTAACTCATTAAAATAATGTCTTAGCAATTTGGTAGGGCACTGAATAAATAGATTAATTGAGGTATGTTGATATTTCAATCTATTTATGAGTAATTAACATTTCTTCAGTTATTTAAGTTTATTTCACACTTCCCCCCCTCCCCAGCAACCCACCCAAACACATGCAAATTGTATTGTACTAGTATCAGTATAGTTCCTGCATGTGTGTGTTTTGGTAGATAGACTCCCAATACACTGTAAATATTTAAAGGGGCAGTTAGGTGGTACAGTGGATAGTTAGTCAGACCTAGAGGCAGGAAGTCTCATCTTCCTGAGTTCAAATCATACCTCAGATACAGTGTGACCCTTGACAAATCATTTAACCTTGTTTGCCTCAATTCTTCTTTCAGATGAATGAGAGAAGGAAGAGCAAATCTGCTCCAGTAGTTTTGCCAAGAAATGGGGCTATGAACAGTTGAATGTGACAGAAAAATAAATGAACAAAAGTATCTAAAGTGGAATATCTCTTGCTGGACTTTGTTGATATTATACAGAAATGCTGGTAATTTATGTGAATTAATTTTATGTTCCAACTTTGATGAAATTCAGCTTTCAACTGTTTTGTGTAATTTTAGTTCACTCTATAAGTAAATCATCTTATCTCCAAAATGTGATAAAAATGTCCACAGTCAATCCTTTAATTATTTTTTTTCTTTTTTTAATGTTAGAGTTAGCATTTCTAGTATAATATAAAAAATACTAGTGATAATGAACATTATTACTTTATCCTTATACTTACTGGAAAGATCTCTAATGTACCTTTCTTATATGTAATGTTGGCTCTTAGTTTGAAAGAGATACTAGTTAGCAAGGATAATTTATCCCTGTGTTTCTAGTGAGGTGTTTTCTTTTCTCACATCAAAACATGTATTTTTGTCAAAAGTGTCAGCATCTATTGATATAATAGTAGGTTTTTTATTGTTCATGTTATTAATATGGCATGTTATGTTTGTAGTTTTCCCAATATGGAACCAATTTGACTTTCTAGTATGTTGCTGTGACTTCCTTACCAATGTTTTATTCATAATGTTTTCATCAAGTTTCATTTGGAATACTTTTCTTTCTTGGCTTTGACTCTTCCTTGGTTTAGGCAGCAAGACAGTATTTGCATCACAGAGGAAGTTTCAAACAATGCTATCTTTTCCCATTTTTGAAAACATATTGGAATTGTTAGAATATCTGAAAGAATTTGTCTTTAAGCTCATTTAGTTGTTTTATTCTTTGAAGACTAAATTATGTTTTATTCATTTTAAGGGTTTTTTTTTGCAAGGCAAATGGGGTTAAGTGGCTTGTCCAAGGCCACACAGCTAGGTAATTATTAAGTGTCTGAGACCGGATTTGAACCCAGGTACTCCTGACTCCAGGGCCGGTGCTTTGTCCACTGCGCCACCTAGCTGCCCCTGGTTTATTCATTTTTCTGGATTGGGTTACTTAAGCTCCTCTATTTTATAGTTATTTCATATCTTAATTATTTATCTTTTCACTTATTAGTAAATCACTGGGCAAAATAAGTTTAATGATTTCCTTTATTTCTCTTTCATTTGTTGTGAATTTTCTGTGTTATTTTTAAAGTCAGAAATTTGGGTTTCCTTTTTATTTTAAAAAATCAAATTAGATATTTTTTTTTCTATTTTATTGCTTTAAAAAAGACTCCTAATTTTATCAAGCAATTAAATGTAGGTTCTTTGGCTTTCAACTTTCTTAATTTCTTCTTTGAGCTTCAGAATTTGTAATTGGTATTTAATTATTTTAAAATTATTGAGTACATTCTCAATTCATTGTTTTCTCTCTTTTTTCATGAAAGTGTTAGATATAACTTTCCCACTAATGACTGCTTTGTCTGCATATCACAAATTTTGATATGTTATTTCAAAGATGTCATTTTCATTGATGAAATTTTTGATTGATTCTCTGATTTTTAGGCAAGATTCTATCTTTCTTTATAGAAAGTATCACATATCTATTTCCTGATGATAAGAACATCAGTGACTTCTCAAAATATAGACCAATTATTATGTATTTTTAGATATTTAGATACTGGGTTATGTATTTTGATACTTCACATCTTGTAAAGTGAAAAAAAAACTTATAAGAAAATAATATATTAGTTGAAGATCAAAAAGGACATACCAAAAAGTTCCAGGAGCATAAAGAGCATTTTCTTTTTAATTCAACATTTTTGAACAAATTGCCCTCAAATGACTATGAAACATATTCTGACATTGTTGAGCTAAAAAGGCATTGGATTTAGTTATGTACTAATAGATTATGTATGAACAAAGGAGAGGGTCAACTGCATCAAGTCAGTCAATCACTCCACCTCACTCAGGTGAGAACTCTCCGACCACATCAATTGATTGGTGGTTCCAATTAGACTACACAGTACTGTCAGACTCCATGAGAGGTCCTTGATGGATTAGGAAAGAGTAAAAAAATATTGGATGAACTGGATTGTTTCTGGATAGAAGGTTTCCTGAGATTGGCTGAAAAAATTCACTCTCAGCCTATATGTCTTGTGGAAAACATCAAGCTAGTTTGAAATCCATCATTCTAGTATCTTTTAGTATGAAGGAGGAAGTAGTTACTATCAAGTCTTTGGGGATGGGAGAGAAAAGATTCCATTTTTCCCCCTCATTCCACTCACATCGAGGGTGACCCTGTGAATTTAGAAAAGGTGAAGCAATTTAGACTTGTTATCAGTTTCCTAGCAATGCCCCATGGAAGAACAGTCAGCGATGGCAGGGTTCCATCAGGAGTCAAGGACAAACTAGACAGCCCTGAGGAAAAGACTACAAAAAGTGCAGCAGAAATCTCTTTTCATGCTTTAGCATAGGAATTGGAACACAGAAGGCGCTTAATAGATGTTTATTAATTGGTTGATGCCTAAGCGGAATTTCAAGCGAATTTCACATAAAGCGACTACTTCCAATCATCACATATTCTGAATGCATCCCTTAGACATATAAATTCTCTAAGATCAAGCCTGCTTTCCCTCATACATAAGAGTGAGTGCATCCCAGATTTGGGGAAAAGTGATGTAACAACTTTTTTGCATCATCTTAGAAAATATTTCTAAAAACCAATTAAGAGAAAATCTAACTGATATGAAGAGACAATCAATAGTAAAGGACACTGAGAGGGATTCATGAGTACTAGAAAAATCATCCCCAGCATCTGCAAGAACCTGAAGGGGAACAGTAAGCCTGCCATATTCTGGAGAAATAATTTTCTAGGGTCATTGTGAATTGGGAGTATGAGCCTAGAATTGCCCTGTGATTATATTGGATACAAAATAGACTCAATTAAAGCAAGAATTCTGGTATATTTGCTGTTTACATGGAAAACTATTCTCTATTTCAAACATGCTTCCCAAAAATTATTTCAAGAATTAATATAATATGTGGCATCTTCCTATGAGGTGGTTCTACATAACCTCCAATCTATTCTTTATCTCCTGAACAGAACTATGACTTCCAAATTAAATGAGGCATCACGCCAAGCATCTTCTTAACCACTTGGATGACACCAAGCAATAGGACTCACAATCGTGCTCACAATCCACAGCTAATAGCCAGCTCCTTCATTTCATGTAATCTGTTCCCAATGATATCAGAATATTGTTTTGACTTGACATGTAACTAATTATTATTATATGAAAATGAGAGATAGATGCTGAGGCCTTTGAGTTTGAATCTAGCAATCATATGATAGGAATGGATGAAGATGATGGATCCCATGAAGATATCGATCTCCTATAGGCAAGATCTACAGAAGATCATGTCTGGACATATTAAGAGATTTACTGGCACTCAGACATCAAAGAAGAATGGAAAGAACATCTTCAAAGTAATTAACACTTCAGAATTCTAGTCACTGTATACTTTTTGAAATCA
Organism: Macrotis lagotis; assembly: GCF_037893015.1. Taxonomy (NCBI): domain Eukaryota; kingdom Metazoa; phylum Chordata; class Mammalia; order Peramelemorphia; family Peramelidae; genus Macrotis; species Macrotis lagotis. The sequence continues at coordinate 71,101,718 of NC_133666.1, forward strand.
TGTGCTGAACTATGACAAATTTGGAGGGTTTCCTGACCAAATCCCATAGAATAATTCTAAAATAAAATTTTATTGGTGTCTTTTGTTTTTCTATTACCTAAATTTCTCCCAGCTCTGCCTCCCACCCCACCTCCCTTCCCAAAGACTGATCCCATAGAACAAAGGATTTTTTTCTGAAGAAAAGAGAAAAACTCAGTCAAACTGTCTTTTGTTTTTCTATCACTTAAATTTCTCCCAGCTCTGCCTCCTACCCCACCTCCCTTCCCCAAGACTGATCCCATAAATAAAGGTTATTTTCTAAAGAAAAATAGAAAACTTCAGCCAAACTGATCGATCACACGAATCTCTAGTTGTCAGGTTTGATGAGTCTTAGAGGGTTCCCCATCACATTTCACACAGACGCCCCATGAACACAGCAGGCTTTTTGGATGTTAGGATGACAAATATCCATCTTGGAACACTCCAAGGAAGAGTCTCCAGTGGCTACTTCTAATCTTCTCTTCTGCTGACCATTATGCAGTACACTCTCTTCTTCTCTCTCTAGATGTTTCCTTTGGCCCCAAATCATTTTTTCCATGGAGTACAACAGACTGTTTTCCTGAGAGGATCCAGTTCTTATGCATTTACAGCAAACTTGGGCTGTTATTTGGCACTGCTAGAAACAAAGAGAGCACATTCTCTGGAAGTCATTGCAGAATTCCCTTTGCCATCTATGTTGACTGGATCTTTAGGCTTCTGTCATTCTTATCAATAGCTCTTGTGATAAACTCTTGAGGAGGGGAAAAGTGCTGGGTTGAAGTTCTTGATGACTGTACTCGTTTATCACATTGGGGACTCTGTTGGAGGAGGACGGCTCATTAGCAACCCAATTTAGATGAGTTGCCCACTTTTTCCCATGCTATGATGCTAGATCTAACTCCCTTCAATTGCCAATTAGCAGATTCCTGTGAGCAGAAGTTGCCTCTTAGCTATCTTTTCTGAAAGGGTCTCAAGCAGAAATACAATTACCAATGAGGCTTTATTTAATTGAATTTAATTACTTAGCCCTTCTCATTGTTCATCATTAGCTATTGCTTTCCACTCCCTGGTTGCTACTGTCCTGACCTCTTACTTGGAAGCTATATATATCAGCCCCACAAAGAAATGAGTGCTCAAAGACCAATCTTGATCAAGCATCCATCTTGCTGTTTCTGCATAGATGATGTCCTAGTTCACAAGCAGGAAACTTTTGAGGTCTAGAGTCCCAAATCATTTGAGATTCCTTTTTTTTCTTTTCTTTAGAAACATCTGGATGATTGGAAGTATTCTATTGTAGACTATTCATTCTTTTCTTCATATATGGGGGAACTGGGAAGGGAACTAGTTAAGTAATTCATATCAAGTGTCCCAGAAAACCTGGGGCTTATCTTATATGAAGCCCCCTTCTGTTCTCGTGGCATGCTATTCTCACCAAATTCTATGGCCAGCTTGGGAAGCATAAAAGCCAGGCTTTGTCAGGAATTCTTTGCAACTCAAATTGTTATTACTTTTACAAAAAGAACTGTTTCTCTTCAATTATATTTTCCTGAATTTTTTTTTCCTCTTTAAGATAAAGTTATCATTCCCAACCAAGCCTCCAATGTGCTTTGCCCTCCCAAAATGTGATTCTGAATATCTATTTTGTCCCTCAGTAGAAAGTCCTTAATTTTGCTCAAGCAAAAGGAAAACCTATGAAGATTTAACATTCAAGACAAAGCTATAACATTAGGTATCCTATAGAGCATATTCTGACTATTAATGGAAATGTTAAAATTTCAGGAGGTTGATAGCAAATCTGTCTTTTGCCACACACAAAAAGGCCAAGAGAAGAGAGAAAAAAGGAAAACAGCAGCAATTTCACAAGTTCAAGTGACTGAAACTGCTGTAGGCATTTTACTGATCTTTAAATGTACTGTCAGTCAAATAAATCTCTAAGCAGCATGACTAGACTATCTAAGTTGGAGCTTTATTTCCAGCTTTGCTCCCATCCCTACTAGCATCCCTGATTGATGGACCGTGAAAAGCAAGACTGCGCCATCGGAGTCTCGGAGGCAGAGATGATGCCCTTTGTAAGAATTAATTGAGAACAGCAGTTCTCCAACTTTTTCATTTATTCACCAGCTATGCATGAGATTAGCCCACTACTGTCCCTCCTCTCTTTTTCCTCTTTCTCTCACCCCCAGAGTGGGTTGATATGGGAGAAACAAAAATGTTGACACCCATTTCCAAAATGATCAGGTTCTCTCAACCCCACAAACTAACAAAACTGGTTACCAAATGGCAGAACCCCAATTTGGACAGGGTAAGCAAGATTTCGTTTCAGGTAATCAAATTCCAAGGGGCACGTTTCTTCCCCAAAGAGGTCTAGAGACTGTCATCCCCATTCCTCCTGCCTTGTGGTCATCAACTGGTCTTTACCACATGGCACAACTCTGCTCCCTTATAACCACCTCTTATATCCTGTTCCCATGGAACCTTCTCTTGGGGCCCACATTGCTCTCAAATTGCTATGAGAGTACAAGCTGAACTATCTGGGGGACAGGCAGCCACATCCCCTTGCATAACTATCACCATCCATATTATGTCTGGCTCCTTTTTACTGTGGATGAAAGAATTCTCAGTTCCAGTTCTGTAATAATGATGGCTAGATAGGGCCAATGAGAGAGGCCAGTATTGAGAGGTACTAGACATAGCAAAGAGAGAACACTGACCACTGGCAGTTGTTGGACCTTTATTTACTAACAACTGTTTGCCAGAAAAAACAGAGAGAATGAACAGACCCAAGAAAGTTATGGGTAAAGGGGAAGGCAAACTAAGGAAGCAAAGCAAGACTGGAGAAGCCAGGTCAATGGTATTCTTAATCTAAGGCCACCTGGGCCAGCTATTCCCAATGAGGAGAGCAGGAAGTACTTGGACTGGACCTGGGCCAACATACCGGGGAGCTGCCTTAGTTGAAGCAAGCAAAATAACAGTCAGTTTGCACAGTGCACCCACCATTTTTTCAATTTGGTGGAAGTTGGCAATCACATACCTAGCATTATTTATGTTAATTATGGAAGGTCTCCTACCCTATCCTGGTGAAATAAAACCAATTCCAATCAAGATAGAATATCGACCAATATCTTTTATTCATGAGCCATGATCCTCTTCTTTTCCTATATTATAATTTAGGAAACTGGTATGCTGACCAAAATGAGCTTGATAAGGTCATTTAATGCAAACACACTATCTGAAGCAAAATGATTTTCCTGTGACAAATGTGTAACCTCTCATGTAGGTATTCTTATTTGACACTTTAACTTTAGACTTCCTAACTAGAAAATAGCTGTCTTGTTTATCATCTCATCTCAAGAAGAAAGCTACTGGCAGGATCCTGAGATTCTCCAGAGTGAGCTTGGCCTGAAAGCTACCCGAGAAGATTAGCTCCTGGCCATCATGGTCTGTGGTCTTGCCCCTTATTCCCCAAGGCAGTTTCTCCCTTTTCTTTCACACTGTCTGCTGGCAGAAGCAAATGCTCAGGCTTCTGTGCTCTGGGATCTATTGGTGTGTGTATGCATTTGTGTCTAAGGGTATGCCTGTTTATGTGTTCAGAATCCATTTTGGAAAGCTGAAGTTTTAAAAATAGATTTAAGGAAGCTCAGGAATTCTCAGAAACTCTAAGGACAAAACTGTTCTTCTTCTCAATTCAACTAGAAAGGCAAGAAGGAGAAATCCAAATACTACCTTCAGAGTGGAGTTTTGGGGGAGCTCACCTTAGGGCAGCCACAGCCAAAGACAAATAGCACAGTTCCAGTAATAATGCAACCATCTAATGTGTCCATCATTTCTTGTCTCTTCTACTAAAGATTATCAATAATAATGACAACCACAATGGTGGTAAGAAAAGCTAGCATTTATACAGAGCTTGAAGGTTGTCAGAGGATTTGCTGCATGCCAAGTCAATAAACATTTAGGAAGTATCTGCAATGGGCCAGGCATTGTATGTATTCAGCATTAGGGTACAAAGAAAGGCTCTCATAGAAGTCACAGAATAATGGCAGATACAACATGCAGACAATTAGGTACAAATAAGATATACATGGGGCACAATCACCAGAGGGAAGGCATTGGCCAAAAAGGGAATCTGGAAGGATTTACTGTAGGAGGCGCCATTTTAGTTGGGATTTGAAAAGAAGCCCAGGTAGTCAAGATGCAGGAGGCGGGAGGGAGACCATTCCAGGCACAGGAGACAGGGAACAAATATTTAAAAAGAGTCATTAAATGGAATGCTTTGTTGGAGGCCAGTGGCACTGTATCCCAAGTACTTCAGGAGGAGAAAACTTTAAGAAAATTGGAAAGGTAGGAGGTATGTTAACTCAGTTGATTGGAACACAGGACTTATTATCCCAATTTTGCAGATGAGGAAACCAAGGCAAAGAGATTAAAATTGCTTCATTTTATGTATGAGGGAATTGAGGCCCGAAGATCTGAAGTGATTTTCCAAAGGTAACAAAGTTCACACAGGCTCTTTCTACTGTGTGACACAATTCCTATACTAGAGAAGTGAAGCGGTTGGGTGTGACTCCACAAAAAGTTGACTCTAATCACTATATCTTGTTCTCATCACTTTCTTGACTTTGGTTGGACATAATGACAGTGAAGGCCACAGGAGTGGCAAGGGGGTGGGCAGCCCCAATAAGATCAGATTTCATAAGAACAAATACAAAATAGTAAGGTAAATCATGTGTGCGTATAAATGTCTCTGTGTGTATGGGAGTGTGTGTGTTCATATATATAAAACAGATACAGATATGGATATCTGTTGATATACACCCAGACACACTTTTTAGAAGGCCATGAGGATCAGGAGAGTCTTACTGGGACGAGCTCAAGACCTAATCATGAAATAAGGCTTTTCTGGATCCTTTGAGGCAAAGGGGAGGCAGCTGCCACAAAAGTCCAGATGTGAATGATGGAATTCCAAGTTCAGATCACAACCAGTAGGCCATTCTTACCATCAGGCAGAGTGGGTGTTAAGCTGGGACAGATTGTAAAGTGTGTGAAATGACCAGGTTGTAGAGTTCATATATTATCCTAGATAGAGATAACAAGGATTCACTCAAGGCTTTTCATTGGGGGGGGGGGGTGATACTGTTAGACTGGGACTTTAGGAAGATTATTTTTCATCTATGCTGAGGAATTGGAAGAAAGAGACTGGAAGCCTGGAATCCAATTAGGAGGTGAGTTCAGTAGTCTACACAATGGTGGTAACAATGTCTAAGTGTTAAATTGTTTCACATTCCATGTAGATGTTTTTTCTCCTTGACTAGACCAAAAACTCTTTTAGGACAGATGCTAACCCCTGCAGTGCCTATCTTGGAGTCCTCATGTAGTTGGCATTCAGTGAATACTTACTAATGACTGAAACTATACAATGCAGTGCCTTAGCAGATCGGCCTCTCCATCTTCATTTGGAAAGCAAGGCTTTTACTTCTTTTAACTTTCCAACCCCTGCAGTGCTAAATTGAAGGTACTTTCAAAATAAACACAATTTCAGGAAATTTGCTTTGTTTGTTTGTTTGTTTTGGTTCCTAATTCAATTTTATTTTTAGTTCCTAATTTTCTCCCTTTCCCTAACCCCTCCTTACCCACTGAGAAGGCAAGAAAGATAAAACTCATTATAAATATGAATAGACATGCAAAACAAATTTCTACTTAGTCATATTTCAAGAAAAATAAAGCGAGAAATAGAAAAAAATATACTTCACTCTGCATTCCATCAGTTCTTCATCTGGGATGTTGAATGACGAAGCTGGACAGGGTAAACCTGTCTAGGAGATTAGAGATCACTTTGGGAGTGGGGCTGAACTCTCAAGTCACTCTGAGTCTCAGTTTCCTCTTCTTTAAAAGGAACTTCCATTTTTGTGGTGCTGCAGTTTGCAAAATGCTTTCTTCACACCTATCTTGAGAAGTAAATCGATATTGGGATTAGTAGTATGTTATTTTCAAGTTATGGAAATGAGGACTGAAATGTTAAGTCATGTCCATGATCACATAGTCAGTGTTTGAGTTAGGTTTTGAAAGCAGTTCTATTGATCCCAGTTCCCTGCTCCATTTACTACACCATACTTTCTCCCAATCTGTAGAATGGGATGGAAGGGTTGAAACAGAGGTTATCTAAATGGCCCTTCTGACTTCAAAGTTGTGAAACCCAATACAATGAGGCCCTTAGAACTTACTGAGTTACATGGAACTATTTGTTCCAATAGTAAGTACCCTCCGGTTGTTGAAATATCTTAGTTCCTGTGTTAGTTTTTCATAGTTTTGTTTTTGGTAGCTCACTTGTCAGTGTGTCTACTTTGAATGGCTCTTCTCCCACTTCTAGGTTTCTACATATAATCTTTAGGCTTAGAAACAAAATTGTCAAATTTGTTAGAAATCTGTGTAAAGAAAGAGTAAATGGGCTTTGAATATGGACCTAAGGAATTCTCCTATGAATAATGCCTGTAACGTTTTGGTATAGCCATCTGGACCCTCCAATGTCTCTTATTCTTTTAGGACTTCTTGATCATGTTCTGGATACATGTGGGTGCCACAAAGCAAGGAAGAAGTACTGTTATAAATAAAAATGGAAGAGAAAAGTTGTCCAATTTGTTTATCTGTAAGGAGAAAAACCAGTGGTCGATTTAAGAGAAAAACCAGTGGTCGATTTAACCGGGTTTGTCATTCTTTGGTTTTGTTGTCATGGAGGTGGGGGCTGCAAGAAGCAATAATTGAATTCTGAAGCTGTTCATTATCAAAATGGCTCTAGTTGCTTCTTAGGAAACATGTGAGCAAAGCGATTGGCAAATTGCCTTCCTGAGTGAAAATGCCTTTTCTGAGCTACCATGGCTATTTACATTTTCAAATTATCTTGTCTTTGCTTTAATGACAGAGCAATACCATAGGAGAAATACGATAAATTGATAGAGACCTCTCTTTTATTTCAGGGTAAAAACTGTGAAATATCTTCAGCTTGATTTAGAAAGGAGATGTATTCTCTCTTGGGAAGAGGTGCTTTGTCTTGTTATATCAAAATGAGATGACTGAAAGATCCAGGACCTCTGCCCTTTTCATAAATCTGAAATTGTAATTCCATTTCTAATTAAACTTTGCAGTGCAAATTTCTGTGAATGCATACTTAAGCACAGGTAGATAGAAAAATTTCAATTCAGCATTAAAACTATGTACTGGAACTCCTTTAACCCTTAGTAGCACTTACGGAGCCATACTTGTTGCTTAGAATGTCATTCAGGAACAAGCTCAGACCCTGACAGGGTAGGTATGACCCCCTGATGTGGTAGCAAATTATGAGCAGGGAGAATGGTGGCAGTAAAGAACTTCAAGATCTATTGAGGTGGGAGAGGGAGGGAGGGAGGGAGGGAGGGAGAGAGAGAGAGAGAGAGAGAGAGAGAGAGAGAGAGAGAGAGAGAGTGTGTTATGGACTAAATGGGAGATGAGATCAGTCCTTGTCACTAACTAGTCCAGTGATTTCAGTGATTTTGGGCAAAACCCTTCTCTGTCTCTGGGAGTTGGTTTCCTCCTCTCCAGAATGGAAGAACTGGCCCAGATGGTCTCCAGGTTGCTTTCAGCTCTTATATTTTATGATTTGTAAATCTGTGGCTATATCTAACAGTTCTACAAATTGGGTCAGCACCCCCTCACTCAGATCTAATTCACATGATTGGTATGGCATCAACATCCCTGATGTTATGGTTTTCTGTGAGAATGAAGGGCAAACAAATTGGGCACTCTTTATCTCAATGTATAATGCTACACTTTTCAGACATCTCTCAGGACCATTAAAATGCAAAAAAATGCAAATGTTTGACCCCCATGAGCAAAACCAATGTGGCCACTTCCTGCTAATAGTAAATGATCATAATCCTAGGCTTTGATCTTGCAGAACAGTCTGTGAAGACTGCTTGAAGAAACTCAGGATGTGTAGCCTGGAGAAGAGAAGACTCAGGGCAGGATATTTTCACTGTGACTGCCACATGGAGGCAGGATGAGACTTGATCTGCTCAAACTCAGTTGTAAAGTTGGAAATTTAGGTATGGAAAACCTCAGCATTAGAGAAACCTGGAAGTTGTGTGGGTAGCCTTGGTATATGGGTTGCCTCCCTCTCTGTGGCCTTCCAGGACAGGCTTAGGTGTTGTTCTCTTTTACAGGGACTTCTGGTCTGTGCTGTTCCTCCAAGCTCTGAAACTGAATGTACATCTCTCAAGTGGCAGCTGCAAACTGACTGTGCCAGAGTCCTAGGGAGATAGCTCTCTATCTCCATCAGGAAAATCAATCTTGAGAGGACAGCCTCCAAGGGTTATTTCTAATAGGGAGTAGAAGGGAATGCCAGGCATTTTCAGAAGATCAAGTTGGGGAGGGGGAGGGGAGTGTCAGGCACATCCAAGTGATCAAATGGGGAATTCTATAACATTTTCTAGATAGTCCATACCCAACTACATCTGAGATCTTACCAATATTGGTATTCCATTCCCCATCACACATCCTATGAGCATTGCTCAGAGTCAGAACGGTGGTAAGCAGATCAAACACAGGTATCTCTGGGAGTAAAGCTATTCCCACTTGAGAGGGGAGGCAAAGGTGGGCAAGGAAGATGATGAAGCCATTGGAGAGTGGTACCTTCTGCTTGGAGGGAGAGAGATACTCTGCCCCCCATTCACCCACCTCCAGTCAAACCCTTCCTTTCACATTCAATCTGCACAGCTTGCCTGGGCTCATGAAGGATGAGTGTCTTAAAAGCCTTCACTCGATGCACTCAATTTGTGATTGTAGGGAAAAGAAGTGCATTGATTTGTTTCACCCCTTGGCTTTGGGTGAACGACAGAAGGCCATTAGCTATGATTCCATTTCTTTCCTTGATAGTTTATAGGGAGCCTGCTTCAGGGTCTCTGCTTGCTGGTATTTCTACCTCTGAGCAGTGCCACCCCAGACCAGTATGTTGCATCTCCAATCCTAACTACACAGCCTGGCAACAAAAATGTTTTTACATTTACCACTGGAAATGTGACATCTGTTTGGATTGAGGACAGGCACTCCATCAGCCACACACCATCAATGAAGAGCCAAATTGGTAATCCTTCACATTTATATAGCAGTAACAGGAGACAAGCCTGCTGTAAGGACAATTATCTTTCTATCCAGCCGGAACCCAGTTCAGTCAACAGGGGAAAAAAAACCAAACCAAATCAAAAATTCCCCACAGCTTCTCTTTCTTCTAAATGAGTTTCGAGAAACTTTTGCTTTTGATAGAACATATATCTCTGTGACAGCTTCCTGACCACATAGGTGGTGTTCTGGTGTTCCTGAGTTCTGGACCTACCTTTGGATACCCCCACTACTGAAACTTCTGAAAATTCAGGACAACTTTTCCCTATCCCATGGACTAGTATTTAAAGTCATTTTAAAAATGAATTCTGATGGAAATTCCTCATGGAATTGTACTTTAGAAAGTGAATGAAGCAGAATGAGAGAAACATGGAGGCCCAGCTAGAGCTCTCCTACTTTTTCTTACTGAATCTCAACCTTTTTCTTAATCCTTTGGGAGGTACACTCTTACCTGATGTCCTTGAGAGAGTTACTCTGTACGAATATGGCATGCATTTGTAGCTCTGGTGCTGGGGCTCTGCCTCTACTGCTTCTACTGATCACAGCAAGTTAACAATGGCACAGAATATCTTCAGGGTAGTCTTAAATCAATATAAAGGTAACTAGGTGGCACAGAGGATAGAGCATTGGTTTTGGAGTTGGGAGGATGGGAGTTCAAATAGGGCCTCAGACTCTTAGCAGCTGGATGACCTTGGACAAGTCACTTAACCCTAATTGCCTGGCATTTAGGGCTATCCCCAGTTGCCCTGCTTCCTATCTGGCCACTGCATCCAGATGACTCTGGGGGAGAAAATACATCTGGTAATTTAGCACAGCAAACTCACTCAAATCCAATTCATGTGATGGTCATATGGCATCATCTCTCTGACGTTGTGGTCTTCTTTGAAAATGAAGGACAAACATTATTATTAAATCCATATAGAAACAGCCTGAAATCATTTATTGGAGTTCTTTTGCATTTCATTGCAAGCTGAAATTATTTAGTTCTTTTTCTATTAAGATACTTAGATCTCTGAGTTCATAAGCAAGGATGCTCCTTCTCCTACTGCTTCCTCATCAGAGGCATAACTAGGATAAAGAAACAAGGGCTTTTCCCAAGGGATCCAACACTTAGGGGGTTCACAAATTAAGGACAGAATGCAGCACTTGATTAGCAAGAAGGATTTGTTAAAACAGGAAACTGCTGGGTAATATATAGGCATCATTACCAGAATCATAATCTTAGTGGTGGAAGGGATGGCAGAGGTCATTTAGTTCAATCCTTCTTATAACCATTATTTTTTTCTCCAAAAGATAAATCATGTAAAGTATTCTGCAAACTTTAAACTATGACATAATTGCTAACTCCCCTCCCTCATTACCGCTGGGGACATGTGCAATCCTGATTCTTCTGAGATTGATTGCAAAGTAATTATGACTTCTCTACATACTCTCCGACAGCATTTACTTTACACAAACCAACTTGACTTAAAACACATACACAAGTCAAGTAACTGTGTTGAGTCAAATGACCCCATTTGGTATGGTGGGATCATAGAGTAAGAGCTGGAAAGGACCTGTGAGCTCTGGCCCAAAGACCTTTTTTTTAAATAGATGATAAAGCAAGAGATCACACAGGTAATAAGTGGCAGAGCTACGAATTAATCTCAAAGGATCTGGCTTCAAAAGATCCCATTACATGCTACAGGTTGAATAAATTATTTCCCTGATTTTTTCACCTCTAAGGTACTTCCTTTGGTGCTTCTTAGACCAACTGTCTCTCAAATATATTTCACTACAAAACATCTTTTCCATCCTCTGAGGAAAAAACAACCATTCCTTCTGAGCTCAAAGATGAGTTGTCATATGAGCAAATTAAAATCCTAAACAGAACAACATAAATTTACTACTAAAAGGGAGCATAGAAGTCATTTAGTTCAAACTCCCAATATAGGAATGAAGAGACCAGGGTCTAGAAAGTTGAAAGGACATGTCCAAGGTCAAAAAGTTAAATGATGGAGTCAAGATTTGAATCTAGGTCTTTTGACTCAAACTCCATCACTCTGTTCGTGGCACTGTGGTGAGGTGGAGGCCTGCAGATGGACAGTAGTATGGACAAAGGCATAGATTGACTAATTACAATGTCTTTGATAGTGATTAAAGACCACAAATAACAAAATGTATCTTGTAGCTCTTTTTAGTGACAGCAAGAAACTGCCAGCAAGGTAAGTAACCATGGATTTGGGCGTGGTTGACCAAGTCTGAATAATGAATGTAATATCATACTATAAGAAACAATGAGTATGAGCAATATAAGGAATTCAGATACACATTGGAGGAACTATTTGAACTGATGCATAGTGAAGGAAGTTGAGCTAGGAGGACAATCATGTAAAGAGAACCAACATTGCAGTGACTAGTTTTCACACTAGATGTCTGATGATGGCATACACTTCATAGGATCATAGATTTAGAGTTGGAAGGAGTGTAAGAAATCTAGTTCAAGGGCTCCTCATTTTACAAAGGATGAAACTAGACCTGGGGTGGAAGGTGAAAGGTAAAGTTACTGACTCAGTGTCACACAATTAGTAAAATAATGAACACCAGTACATAAGGACATTTGTTCTATCCCACATAGTCAATGCTTTTCCCCCCTTTACTTTTGTTCATTTTATTTTTTTAAGTTTTTTTTTTTGCAAGGCAAATGGGGTTAAGTGACTTGGCCAAGGCCATACAGCTAGGTATATTAAGTGTCTGAAGCCTGATTTGAGCTCAGGTCCTCCTGACTCCAGGGCTGGTGCTCTATTTACTGCGCCACCTAGCCACCCTACTTTTGTTCATTGTAAAAAGAAAGACATATATTGAGGAATTAGTACTGGGAAATGACAAGGATGAGAACAAAAGCATTGAATTTGAGTTTTACAATTTTCCCCCTAATCTAACTTCCTTCCCCCACTCCCCACAGAAGGCAATTTGTCAGTCTTTACATTGTTTCCTTGGTATAAAATGATCCTAATTGAATGTGATAAGAGAGAAATCAGATCCTTAAGGAAGAAATATAAAGTATAAGAGATAGCAAGATCAGACAATAAGATATCAGGTTTTTTCCTAAACTAAAGGTAACAGTCCTTGGTCTTCGTTCAAACTCCACAATTGTTTCTTTGGATACAGATGGGATTCTCCATTGCAGAGAGCAAGGCAGGATTTTCATGAAAAGGGTTGGGGGGGGGGGTCAACAGGATCCAAAACTATGTCAAGGTTAAGAAGAATTTGGCTATCAAGATCACTTGTAACAATGGAGAAATTAGTTGCAGTCTGATGGTGGAAAATAGAAGATGGATGTTGGGGATAGAGGTGAGATACATAGGAATAAAGTGAAGATAACCAGTATGGCAGACTTGAGGATTGCCAAGTATCCTCCACTGTACTTTCTCAATATCTCCTACATTCATTTCTTTCTTCTCATTTCCACACTCAATACCTTAGTTCAGATCCTCCTAAATGTTATCTATCTCCCTGTCTGTCTGTCTGTCTGTGTCTCTCAGTCTCTCTCTCCCTCTCAATCTCTCTCTGAAGGGCCTTGATTTTGTGCCTACTCTTGTAAACAGCCTGTAATATACCTTTGGATCTCCCAACTCTCTAGCTACAAATGGGGACTTATAATTTGGACTTACAGCCATGTTCTAGTGATATTCATGATAAAACAGTGACTAATAATGGCTAAATTATGATTACCGGCACAGTCCCTTAAGCAACACAAACAAGGACTGGCTCCTGTGTCAGGATGATTTCGCCCTTGCATGCTCTATCCATCCAAAATGTGGTCATGGTCATGCATGTCAGATGCTGCAGTAGTCTACCATATCTTTATAGGAATTATATTCTAAGCCAATCCAACAAACATTGAGCAGACCCCCACTAGGTCTCAGACACTGTCCTAGACAATGTTAATACAAAGGTAAAGTAAACTTAGTTTTGTCTGGCCCTCAAGGAGCTTACATTCTGTCAGAGCAGCTGGTGTTTCAGCAAGTCATACTGTCACATTCTTCCTCAGGTAGTACAAACCTTGGTATATCAGACATGAAGATTATCTGGTATTTCCTAAGCCTAGTCTAACAGCTACTCAAAAGCTGATTCCTATGAAGTAACCCGAGGTCCAGAGTGGTTCGGTGACTTGCCCAGGGTCATAACTAATGTGTTACTAATGTAGATTCTGATACTAGGGCTTCCTATCTTCATGTTCAGAAGATCAGTTGCTATGCCAGGTTATTCTTTTGTATGAGGATATTGTGTTTAAGTGACTTGCCCAAGGTCAGGGATGTGTCAGGTTATCTTAAAGGCTGTCTTAAATATTTTTTCAATCTTTATTTTCAGTCCTAAATTCTCTCTTTCTCCAGCCCCTCCCCCACCCATTGAGAATGCAAGGAACATGATGTCCATTATACATATGAAGTCATATCAAATATATTTTCATATTACATGCTATATTTATGGTAGATTACAAGTATATATGAAATCTTGTCTTTATTATTTTTTAAGGTTTTTTGCAAGGCAATGGGTTAAATGGCTTGCCCAAGGCCACACAGCTAGGTAATTATTAAGGGTCTGAGGCTGGATTTGAACTCAGGTACTCCTGACTCCAGGGCCAGTGCTCTACCCACTGTGCCACCTAGCCACCCTATTGTCTTAATTATTAAGAAATTTAATCCCATATGTAGAAAACATCTGAATCTTTACAGGGATTATGGAAACAAAAAATAATCTGACAATTATATAAAGCCCTTTAAAAACTGCAAAACAAGGGGCAGCTAGGTGGCTTAGTAGATAGAGCACTGATCCTGGAGTCAAGAGGAAATGAGTTCAAATCCATTCTCAGACACTTAATAATTGCCTATCTGTGTGACCTTGGGCAAGTCACCTAAACCCATTGCCTTAAACAATTAAAAAATCATAAAAAAAATTTCAAAACATTTCCTCCTCCCCAGTAGGTCTTTTGGGGCTTATGAAAATCCTTTGAAATGGGGGACTAAATAATTAGTGTTCCATTTGGTAGATGAGGAAACTGAAGCTGAGCAAGGTGAAGTGACTCTTCCATCATCCTACAACTAGGATGTGGCAGAAGTGAGACTCGACCCCAGGTCTCCCAGGTCCCATGTTTGGAACTCTATGAACTATTCAGAGTAATTTTCTTGTAGACATCTTTTAATGTTTTCCCAGTATTTGTGATTAATTATGGGTTAATTCTGATAGGTTATTCATTCTTGGACAAGGTGTCTGCAAAATGGGAAAAATTAGCTTAGGAAGGGCAAAAAGACCATTTCTCTTCCAATGAAGGCAGGGCATATCCCCATGATGTGCAAAACAACTGTCTCAACAACTCAATCTGAACATTCACACACATATGCACAAACATATATAAAACAGACCTCATTCAAGAAGTTTGGAAAGGTGGTTGAAAGTGGGCACTTTCAATTACATAAAACTCTGAAATCATACATAGGAATGTTAAAACCCTAGCCTAATCCCCAAACACTCTCACTGCTCCTTCCTTGGTGGCTCAAGGCACAGGCCAAATCCGAATTATCCCATAATCCCTTTAAATTACCTCCACATGCATCATCGTCCTTTCAAAACTAATTTCAAGCTGATGAACCTTTTGAACCATCTTTGTACTTTTAAATCTGAACAGCTTAGAATCTAAACTGCAAAAATGCATCATCATTCTCAGAAGTTTCCTTTCAAAATCCCTTCGTTAGGAAAATGTCCCCAGGTCCCCCTCAGTGAAGAACCTGACTGCTTTTGTCTAGCTTCCTTGTTCTTTCCTGGTCTTGGGCTCTCAAAAACTTTGACAACAGGTGAAGCAGGAAGTTCTGGCATCCTCTATCAAGTAGGGTCCAGTGATGAGTTTTAAGGCTGCCATCTGAGAACTGGCTTCATTACGTTGGGGGTGGCTTATCACTATGGTGGCCCAAGGGAGGGAGCATTTTTAGCCCCAACTCTCCAACATCTCCAGAGGCGCAGAAGGTTGGGGCCTGCCCCCATGAAGGCAGGGCATTCATCAAGGACACCATGGCTGTTTGAAGGACTGGTCCAAACTACTGAAGTGAACACTCCACCCAACTTGAGATAAATATTAAAACTGTTGTTTAAGTGCTCTAGTTCCTAAGATATCATGTCATAGGGTCAGAGACAGAGAGTGGGAAGGGAGCCAATATGGTGTTTACTGGACTGAGCTATTCAGAGGTGGTGGTTGGATCCCAATGTATCTCCAGGAAAATGTAAACTGTTTATTTTTTTTTCATATCCCCAGGGACTATTGCAATGTCTACTACATGGAGAAACTTCACAAATCCTTATTCAGTTGCATTGTGAGTGTCACTACTGGGGAGCAAATGACTCATATGGTGACTCAGTTCTAATTTGGAATGAGGAAGAGTGGTTGCTCATCTTTTGCTATTCTGTATCACCTTAATAGTAACTCAGTAGTGCCCAGGTAGCCACTGCTGGGAAACACTGTGCTATCCTTCTACCCATTCAAGAGCCTGAGAACTTGAGCCATGCCAGAGATTTCGAACTGGAAGAGAACTCAAAGGCCAGTTAGGCCAATCCCACCCATCATTTTCAAAGCAAAGGCCCCCAAGAGTGATTCAACCAAAGTCACACAGATAGCATGGGTCAGCATCCCTGTCCTCACATCTTGGGATCCCAAAGTTTTGGAGGAAATCAAAGAATCAGCAGTTCCTCTGCAAACAAAAGTACAGAAAATTGTAGAGACATTGCTTTTAGACAGTTTTGTTGATTTTGTTTTTGTTTATTGTTTTTGGCTGGAGTGCAGATAAATTTGGTTTCTTCATTAAATATTGTTTCCTGCTAGTATTAGATTCTTGGTAGTAGTGTTCAGGGGCTACCATATGGACAGAAGTTTGTAATTTCTAAAGACTCGTTTTGATCAAGTGGATATTCCATTTGGTTATCTCAATTTGAAAAGAATGAGGAATGGGAATACAAATTTTCATTTGGGTAGTTTCCCTCCAGGTTTTCTCTTTGTATCAACATAAAGTTCAGGGGTTGGAGGGGGATGCAAATGCCAAGGTTTCAGGTGGCAACATTTCCCTGCATTCTTTTCTCACTTTTTTCTTCCTCCCTCCATCCCCCAAAGTCCCTTCCTGCTCTCAAAATATTGAAATTTGGATGGAAAGAAAATGGCTTACAGACCAACCATGTCCCTCCTGGGGATGCCTTGAAAAGACCTGCATATTTTTCCAATCTTTATGCCCATCTGTGGCCTTCCTCTGCCAACCTTGAAAAAGATTTATAAAATATTTAATATCTTCAATGTTTCTGGATTCTCAATGATCCCAGGGTACCTAGGGAACTTGAGTGTGAAATAACTTGAACAAGGAAGGGGAAAAATGCAAACTACAGACTCCATTTTCTATAATCTATTTTTTTCCTCTTTTTTATAGAGTTCCATTGTCAGCATTTGCCAGTTCATTGTGGCTGGAGGCCTGGCTGTGAAAAGTATTATTGGCCATGTCTATTGGAGCATGAAACAGAAACTTACAGCTTGTTTCTTTCTGTTCACAGAAGTTTGTGATTTTTTTTCTCTTCCTTTCACTGTCATTGAGCAAGGATGGGAGCAAGGTTAGTTTAGACCCTGCTCAAAGACTTGAATTGGAAGGGATCTCTGTAGCTATTTACTATTATGTCCCCCCAAATCTTCTCTTCTCCAAGTTAAACAGTCTCAGTTCCTTCAACTTGTCCTGTAGGACATAAAAATATGAGACTTTCATCACCTGGTTGCTGTCTTCTGCATAATCTCTGGTTTATCAAGGTTTTTCTTATGTTTCACCCAATGATCTCCAGGTTATTACTTTTCCTTTCACATTGAGTTTGGTAAATAGCTCACAATTTTTTTCTCCTCCCCAATTCCTGCCCTCATACTAAAGGACTTCAACATCCATATTGTTTCTCCCTTAAACATCCTAATTACTCAGCTCTTCAACCTACTCCTTTCCCATGATCTATTTCTCCAACTTACTCCACTTTCATTCAGCAAAACATATGGATTATGTGGTAGAAAAGGCTATAAGGGGTAGACATGATCCAAAGTTGAGGATCTAAGGTAGGGCAAGCTTGGTGAAGTGATAAGAGGGTTAGGCATTTAAGAGGGGAAGATGTTGAACTTAACTGCTTTGATATGGTAAGAAAAAGAGAGAAAGCATCTAGTGTGGGGGGATTGCTCAGGAGAAAATTGAGAGGTCAGATTGAGAGATCTCAGCCTTATTCAAGAACAACCATATCCTTTATCTTGCAATCACCAACAAATGTATCACCTCTATGTTTATAAATTCCAAAATTCTTGGGGCAGCTAGGTGGTACAATGGATAGAATACTAGCCCTCGAATTAGGAAGACCTGAGTTCAAATCCAACCTCAGGTTATTAATTAGCTAGTTGTGTAACCTTGGGCAATTTACTTAACCCCATTGCCTTGCAAAAAAACAAACAAATGGAAAAAGAATTCCCAAATCCAGTCATAATCTTTTGACTTTTCACTTGTCCTTCTACCTTCCCTTACAAAACCATACTCTTCAACTGTACTATGATCCTTTGACCTCTCAAATTTCTCTTGGGCAATCTCCTTCACATTAGATACTCTCTTTTTTCTTCCCATCTCAATCCCTTGTTGAATCAATTCAACTCAACATCATCTTCCTCTCTGGAATACCTAAGCCCCTCATCATTTCACCAAGCTTGCCCTTCCTTGGATCCTCAACCTTGGATCTTGTCTACACTCATGGCCTTTTCTACTAAATACTACAATACATTCTGCTGAATGAAAGTGGAGAAAATCATGCAATCTATTTGAATGGGTCCCCCACAAATTTATGTTACACAATCTTAATTGTGCCCTTACTGCTGCTAGGCAATCCTGCTAAACTTCACCAACTCACTTTCCCACTTTTCACCAAAGCTCTTTTGTTGTTTTTGTTTTTTATTGGGGGGGGGGGGTTGGCCAAGTAATAGGGCTAAGTGACTTGCCCAATTCACACAGCTAAGTAAATATTAAGTGTCTGAGACAGAATTTGAACTCAAGTCCTCCTGACTTCAGGGCTAGTGCTCTATCTGCTGTGCCACCTAGCTTCTCTTTTCACTATAGCTCTTGCAGACTTTTCATCCCACTTCAAATACTAGTCCTGTAGATTTAAGTAAGGCACTTGTCAGCCTCAGTTTCTTCAGCTATAAAATAGTAGTAATAATTCCTACTGCATAGGTTTGTTGTGGAGACCAATGAAATTACTAGGAATTGAGTGAACTACATTGTCTTCATTTTGTGACTTCATTCTGGAGCCAGCTCAGTTTCCTTTCTCTTCAATTATGGGTCTAGTTCAATTGCTGTCTTGTGAGAAAAATATATTCAATTATGGGAATTGTAAGAAAATGTTATTTGATTGTTTGAACCTAGCCCTGAATCGCTAGCAAGTTGAACCAACTCTATCTCCTGATTTAGTTTAGGCTGACCAGAAACCCAGTCAGGTTTAAAGCCTGCTACAAGGAGTTCTCTCACAATTGTACATCTCAAGCAACCTGTCTTAGCTGAAAACCGATCCCTTACCAGTCAATCAGTTGTTGTTTCCATGTTCCTTGGACAGACTAAAGACACTTGGAGGAAGTGGGGCTGCCCCTTTTGCTGATTGTAGGCAATTACACACTTCCAACTCAGAAATCCTAATCA
The DNA here is from genome assembly GCF_037893015.1 of Macrotis lagotis. NCBI lineage: Eukaryota > Metazoa > Chordata > Mammalia > Peramelemorphia > Peramelidae > Macrotis > Macrotis lagotis. The sequence continues at coordinate 71,120,596 of NC_133666.1, forward strand.
TTCTTCCTTTAGAAACCAGAATACCAGTTAGCTAGGTGGTGCAATAGATAGAGCACTGATCCCAGAGTCTGTAGGACCTTAGTTCAAATCCACCCTCAGATGTTTGATGCTTATAGCTGTGTGACTTTGGGCAAGTTACCTAACCCTGATTGCCTCACATCCAAGATCATCTCTAGTGGTCCAGATTCCTATCTGGCCACTGGACTCAGAGGGTTTTGTAGGAGAAGGTGAGGCTGGTGACTTAGCACAGCTCCCCTCTCACTTAAATCCAATTCATGTGCTGGTCATGGTATCACCTCCTTGATGTTATGGTCTTCTTCAAGAAGGAAGGACAAAAACAAAAACATGGACAACCAAGATTTGTATCCTGGGGAATTGGTTCTTTTTAATGAAAAGCTCTTATTCGATTGTTTTTAATGCCTAAAAACCCATCTTCCTCTACATTTGGGTGCCATGTGTCAAAAGTACCAAAGTCAAAGAAAGCACATTGATGTGCTTGGAAACTCAAACCTCTGTTTCTCAGTTACTTCAGATTTTACTGGCCGTAATATGTCAAGTGTTATCATGTCTTACAAAATAGTGGTAACCTTGGGGCTTTCCTAGACCATACTTTGTAAACCTCTGATCTATACCAATCCCAGAGAAAACCAAAACCCAGTAATGAGCAGTGACTTTCCCAAGGCAATTACTTCATGGCAGATGCAGGACCAGAAACCAATCTTCTATGGTGTGTGGTTTCATTATGTAAGTCCCAGTATTCTGAATATATGGGGACCACTTTGGTGTTTTTGTAAATACCAATATGATTCTATTTTTGTTTTTGGTTTTGTTTTGTTTTGGGGGAGTTGTACAAGGCAATGGGATTAAATGACTTGTCCAAGATCACACAGATAAGGTAATTATTGTCTGAGGTCAAATTTGAACTCGGGTCCTCCTGACTCCAAGATCAGTGCTCTATCCACTGCGCCACCTAGCTGTCCTCTATGATTCTGTTTTTTTTAAAGCTATGGTCCCAATGGATGTGAGGATGATTGAGAAGTAACCATGTTGTGAAATTTAAAAAAGCATAAAAGCAAAATATTGATATCTAGTTGTATATGTCATTGGGGTAAAGTTTGAGGGCTGTCAAATCTTTCTGAACATGTGGGAAACTAGGTGCACTGGACAGAGTGCCAGCACTGCAGTCAGGAAGCCTCATGTTCCTGAGTTTAAATCTAAACTCATAAGCTTGTTAGCTGTGTGACCTTGGGCAAGTCACTTAACTCTGTTTTCCTCAGTTTCCTCATCTGTAAAAAGATATGAAAAAGGAAATGGCAAACTACTCCAGGTTCTTCACCAAGAAAGCCTCACAGAGAGTTGGACAGATCTGAAAATAACTAAACAACAACAAATCTTTCTGAAATAGTCCTTGGAGTAAAACAGTATTCACCAGACCATTATACCACATCCTGGTCACCTATACTTCATCTATCTTCCTCATTCCTTTATTATTTTATTTAATTTTTCCAGTTACCTACAAAGCTAAGTTTTCAACATTCATCAATTTGCAAGTATATGAGTTCCTCATTTTTCTACCATTCTCCCATCCTCCCTCCCTCCCCATGGCAGCAAATCATCTGGTAAAAATATCATGTGCACAATTTTGTGTTCTTCCTCATTCCAAAGGAACGTGGACTCTTTGGGAACCTGAGATCTGATTGGTAAGTTGTTACCATATAATGCCCAGAACCAGACTTCTGGTCATCTCTCTACCACGCCTTCATGTACATCATCTCCATTCTGCCTCACACACTCCAGATCTTCTTTATGTGTTGTCTTCCTCCATTAAAATGTTTCACAAGAGCAGGGAATGTCTCATTTTCTTATTTTTATTCCTAGAGTTGAGCATGGTGTCTGACATACAGAATGGGCTTAATAAATGCTTTTTTCATTCACTCATTCACAGATTAAATGAAATTAGACCATCACTCTGATGTGGTACTGAATATCCTCTCCCTTTCAGTTTTTACTTACATAATTTTGTTGTTGGACTCCTAGGAGCAGAGGAAAATGGAGTAGAACTCCAAGCCACTCTACTATTTGTATATTCTTATCTTGCTAATGTAGGTTGGAAAAAGAGGGGTAATAAATGGCATTGGGGGACAGATTTATATATCCATATTTTAAAGACCCACAACACCAATGGAGTGTGTCCCTTAGATGAACACAGATGAAGACTCTCCTAGAAATGGATAAGTGGTATTTGAGATTTCTAAGCAACCTGGTGATGAACCTCTTCAAGCTTAAGCTGGACTGATCCTTGAACATCACAGGTTGAACTCATTGCTAGCCATAAACCTGACACTTTGCCAGATTTTCAAACCTACCAAAACTGGCAGTTGACAAAACTCTTGAGTGTCCAAGGTCAACTCCACCCAATGTTGAAGCGTAAAAAGCAGGCACCAGAGGAGGAGAGACTGGGGGTGATAAATATGGATAGGGTCAATGTAGCAATGGACCAAATGCTGTTTATGTAGGTCTAATGAATTTTGAAAACCATTTTCAAAGTTGACTGAACACTACTGTCTTTTAAGCCATGATAAAACCCAGAGGAATAAGAACTCAACCAACAAAAGCTCAATTAACTAGACTTCTTTTCCTCCAGGAGCTGGGTAACACTCCATAGGGAAATAAGTTGAGATCACTGCATGGTCTTCAAAATGCTAACTTCTCTGGTTCCAAGCTTAGTTCAAATTCAGCCAAATCATTTATACTCTACATATATTTTGGTAGTCTTCAAGAGAATCAATGGATCAAAAACATTAAAGAAAAATGCAAGGGTGTCCAGTTTACCAAGATCAGAAGGTGAAATTTCACATCTCTGAAAGATTTTTCAGTCACAAAGATTGAAAACAAAGGAGTTTTTTGGTTGAAAAATCAATTATGAAATGGATTATGAAAATTATGAAAAATGAGTGAAAGTCAATAAGCTACTAACCTCCTTATACTCCAGCAATGAGAACAAAACTCCTTGCTTATTTTAAGGGTCATTTCTGTTTTTATATGTATGTCAGTTATTTTAGTGGTGTAGAATTCCCAATGAGGAAAATTCCTCCATCAATGCCAACTGGTAATTCATTGGTAACTTATAGATTTACAGAGTTGTCTAGGAGGACTTGTCCCTAAGTCAGTGGCCTGCGTATAGCCATGCAGCTATTTATGGGTCAGAGCAAGGACTTGAACCTGAGTTATACTGTCTCTAAGCTTAACTTGCTCCTCTTCTAGACTTCCCTCTCCATCTTGTTGATGATGGGCAACCATGTCCCTAAAGTTTAGTCCTGAGCCTTTCATCAACTGCTGATGAAAGGAAACCAAGGGAGAAAGTGAGTTGAAACCTCAGCAATGGAAACAATCAGCAATGGAGGCTATCAGTTCCTGACAGTAATGGCAGCTCAGCCATTTTGGATCATTCAGTCACTACTCTTATGAGAGGCTTTCTGAACTTTCAAGGGCTCCTCAAATCCAAACCCATGACATAAATGTGAGCTATGATTTTCTAAGTTGTTTTTTCATAAGCTTTTGTGCTTTATTCTTTTAGCAAAGCAAAGTCACCCAGACCAATGCTGAGCATCTCACCTTACAGGATACCTTGGCTCCCCATTCATTGTAGAATTAAATTCTATTCAACAAGTATTTGTTAAATATCTAAGATGTGCCAGACACTGGCCTAGTGATGAGGATACGAAAACAAGACTAAACATGGTTTTGTTTGCAATAATTGCTGGGTTCCCTGAGAATACAGTAGAAGTCCTCTAGAGTCCTGGGCCTGTTCCAGTATCCTTCTTATCCCACTCAAATTTTTTTCCATCTTCTGAGGCTGCTCTAGGAGGCTAGAACATACCCTTCCTTGTAACAGGCAGATCTTCAGGTGTTAAGAAGACATTTCATCCCAAACTAAATGGAAATAGCACTGAACACAGCTGGAAGAAAAAGGAGAGCTTTGGAGGTAAAGTGAGTATCTATGTAGGTATAAAGACAATACCCCTGCCCGCTGAAAGGTGATCCTGGATTATTTATTGTTGAGTAGAAAAGGCAGGGCCTCTAGTAATGTTGGCTTTCCTCCTTTCAAGGTTTCCATAACACAAAGGATTCACCACATAATTAGTTTTAAGGATGGCGATCAGGAGGCCAATTTTGGCAGACCCAATGTTTCAGTTCTGAATGTACAAAGGGAAGCAAGGCCACTTCAATTTGTTTGCAAGTTTTGGAAACTTGAAAGGGGAAGCTCAAATTAACACTAGAAGATGCTAACTCTACTTTTTAAATTCCAGAGGGGAATGTCTAAAATCTTTCAGAGAAAATTCTCATGCTGCATGACCAAGACTATGACTTTGAATCTGCTAAACAATTTTTTTCACCTTGACTAAATAAGTAAATTTCACCCTGCACCAGAGCCAGGCTATTAAAACCTAATAATATCCAAAGCAAAAGCAGAGACCCAAAATGAGAAATAACAAATCTATTCAATAATCTACACACAGAAAAACACATCAACTCTGGCCAATATAGCCTCCTCCAAATTACTATCTACTGAAAAAATGTGGTGAAAAATCTCTGAATCCAGCCAGCCTCTGATTAATTCCCCCAAGATCCTAAAAGTTGTCAAGATAATAAATGGCCTGAAAACAAGTTACCAGTTTTCTACTTAGTATCGCTCATGAGCAGGTTATCCAAAGAAGTAACAGTTCCCCAGAGGAAATCAGCTATCCACCCTGCACCATGGCAACCATACTGCTCCAAACCCTCAACATACATGGTTTTGAGTCATTGTTGTTGAGAGGAGAGTGGGCTTGCCCCAGAAAATCTAGGATGGGCTGAACGAGAGGACAGGTTTTTTTGGTTCTGCTGGGTTTCAGAGAATCTATGTGTGCTTTGTTCTTTTTCCACAAGTAGTCCATCCGAAAAACAAAATTCTATTCTTGGTTTAATTTTTAATATTTTGATACTTTCTATTCCCACTGCTAGCATTTTCCCTCTGAGATTAACTTCTGTGTATACAATAAATTATATATTTCTATATACAGTCACACATAGGACACACATACACATATATTAGATACATACAAATATATATGTCTTATATAGAATGTAAACTCTCTGCAGACTGGGGTCATCTGTTTCCCCCTTTCTCCAGTGCTTAGCAGGATGCCTAGCACACAGGAGGTATTTCATCAACAGTTGCTACCTGACTAACTGTCCCAACATCCATTATTTGTGCAGGAAGACTTTGCTTACTTGATGTAGTAATCAATCAAAAACTGGTCACTATTATATAAGTAGGAGGAAAAAGCCACTGTAGCTCCCACAATAAGGAGCAGCAAATGTGGCCCTCAAGGAACCTGAATAGAAAGCTGAGCCTGCACCTTGCCCAGAAGCTCTCAATTTCCCAAGATCCACTCAGAGTTACTTGATCATCTGTCACATAAGTAATATGAAGTTCAGGTCAACTGAACAAACATCTGATGACCTCCTATGTGGTAGGTGCTGGCATACAAAAATATAAAGCAAATAGCCCTTTGACCTGTACAAGATTGTACACAGATAAGTAAATTAAAAACATTTAGAAAACAAATGCTAACTTTTAGGAGGGAGTTAGAGGGAAGGATGTGTTAATATTTTAACTAAGAGAACAACCAAAGGATTGTTTTGAATGATCAATCTGAGACACCATACGGGATGGAATAGTAATGGCTTTTCACAGCATTCTAATCTAAAGTTGCATGACTAAGAAGACAAAGCCCTATCTCTGCCCTTGAGAAGTTTGTTGTCCAGGTATCATGCATACTAGCTTCTAGAATACAAGGTTGGATGAAAGAACAATGTCCATTATGGAGAAATCCCTTATGACTTTGAGGGCCAGAAGATTTTATGGCCATAGAAAGTAAGCTCCATGAATGGATTCATCTAGTAGAGATACGGTGCAGATGGCTTTCAGATGACTTTGCAGGCCTCTAGAATACGCAAGCAAGGTCACAGAACTGTAAAGCAGAGGACATATAAAACAGGGTCACTCAGTTTGACTAAAGTATAAAGGAAGCAGAGGATAGGAACAGAAAAGATAGGTGATTGGATCCAAATTCTGGAGGGACCCAAATGACATGCAAGTAAGTAATGGTAGTCAGTAGGTTGCCATTAATTGTAAAGAGATTCACAGGATTGTACTTAAGAAAGAGGAATGTGGCAGGGCTGTCTATGATGTTTTGGAAGAGCAAGAGCCTGGAAGTCAAGGAGACCAGTAAGAAAATTGCTGCAACTATTTAGCCAGAAATGATGATGATACTGGCCTGGATGGTGATAATGGGACTGTGTGGAAAATATTTGATTATCTGTATTATTTCACTTTTTGGTGCCTTCTTGGTGCAGAACTGATGCAGTGGGAATCCCTACCTTGCATAAACAAAATCCCTGAAGACAACACATGCCTACTGATAGAAGATTAAAGTGATTAAACAAACACATGAATTATATTTTATAATATAAAGAACAGCGGGTGAATCATCATCCCACTGGTGAGATGAGAGGGAACCATTAATGGTTAACAGGAAAGCATATCATGAATTGAAGTCAGAAATAAGGTAACACTATGTGAACCAACTTAAAGACTGACACCTTCACTACCATTTCAGTTGAGCACAATAAACTGGTTGTATACTGATTAAAAACTTAGAGAAATTTGATTTGAGCAAAGTTTCAGATAATGTAATTGGACTTATGGGTTTCAGTTTCAGTTATTTGGCACCCTACCCACCTGCATTCTGTTTCCTGCCACATGTCACAGTTAAGTGGATTGAACCCAATGCAAAGAGCAAGATACAAATGTATTCAAAGCCCAACTGGATATTCAGAGCTTGGATAATTTGTCTCTTGCATTTTGTAATATTTTGTAATTTGTTTCGTGGATATTCATGAGAAGCAAATGATCAAGAAACAGCTGGGGAGACTGCACATGGATTCCTCAGGTAGTGAGGAAGATTATAATTTAAAGAGAAAAATTCTGTTTTCCATATTATAAACATTAACTGGGAAGATGGTTCCTTGCTGCATACCAAATATGCCTGTGGTTTGGAAGTTATATCAACCAAGGAAGTTCCAAGTTGGTTTAGCAATGGACCCCACTTCTATTATTTTCTCTCATTCCTTTAGATGAATGCTCATAAGAAGGCATACCTGAGAAAACATCAAAGTCAAAGTATTCCTTCTCTTCATCTTTATGCAATGGTAGTCAAGAAAAGACTTCATTCTCTATAGAAGCCAGGGAGGTTGGAGGAGCTCCGGTAGGTCAGGCAATCTACTTGGAGAGCCAGAAATTGGTCTAACTTTTCAGGAAAACAATTTGGAATTAGGGAGAAAAGCCAAATTTTGACCTAGGTGTATAACCAAAGGAAGTCAAAGACTGAAAGAAAGGTTTTATATATGTTTAAATAAGAGTACCACTCTTCATAGTAGCAAAGAGTCAGAAAGCAAGTGGATACCTATTTATGAGATAATGACTGAGCAAATTGTAGAATATGAATCTAATAGTTCCTAGGATCATAAACCTAGACTGAAAAAAAAATCTCAGTGGTCATCCAGTCCAACACTTTATTTTATATGAAGGGAAAACTGAGGTTCCAAGATGTTAAATAACCTGCCCACCTAGGTAGAAAATGATAGAACCAGGATTTGATTGCAGCTCTTCTTACTCTAAATCTAGCAATCATTTTTAAAAATTTTAAGTCCTTAATTCTCTTCCTTCTTTCAATCTTTCCTCTCTCCTCAAGAAGGCAATCACTTTGATTTTGATTACACATGTGAGGTCATGCCAAACATATTTACATATTAGCTATGTTCCAAAAGAAAACACAAACAGAATAAAACAATAAAAATAAAAAAGTAAAGAAAAATATGTCTCACTCTTCTTTCAGAGTTAATCAGTTCTGTCTCTGAAAGTGGATAGCTCTTTTCATCATGGGTCCTTTGCAATGATCTCAGCTCATTGTTATGATCAAAGTAGCTAAGTCTTTCAAAATAGATCACTGTTACAATGCTGCTGAAACTGTGTATAATGTTCTCCTGGTTCTGCTCACATTACTTTGCATGAGTTCATACATGTCTTCCGAGGTTTTTCTGAAACCTGCTTGCCATTTCTTATAACATAATTCTTATATCATCACATTCATCTACCACATCTTGTTTAGCCATTTCTCAATTGATGGGCATCCCCTAGATTTCCAATTCTTTGCCACCATGAAAAAGAGTTACTATAGATATTTTTGTGCAAATAAGTCCTTTTCCCTTTTCTCGGATTTTTGGGGGGATATAGATTTAGTCATGTTATTGCTAGGTCCAAGGATTTGTACAGTTTTATTAGTCTTTGGATGTAATTCCAAATTGCTCTCCAGAACTGTTGAACTAATTCCTATCTCCACCACTAGTGTATTAGTGTCCCAATTTTTTCATATCCTCTCCAACACTTATCATGTTCCTTTTCTAATATGTTAGCCAATATTATAGGTGTGAGGTGGTACCATAAAGTTGTTTTAATTTATATTTCTCTAATCAATATTGATTTGATTTAGAACATTTTTATTTTTAGCTTTGATTTCTTCTTCAAAAAACTTTCTGTTCATATCTTTTGACCATTTATCATATGGGGAGCAGGCTTTTTTTTGCAAGGCAATAGAGTTAGGTGACTTGCCCAAGGTCACACAGCTAGGTAATTATCAAGTGTCTGAGGTCAAATTTGAACTCAGGTCCTCCTGACTCCAGGGCCAGTACTCTATCCAATGGGCCACCTATACCCCCCTTTTTTATAAATTTGGCTCAGTTTTTATGTAATTGAGAAATAAAACTTCTGTCAAAAAATTTGTTGAATTTTTACTCTGCAGTTTCCTGTTTTTTCTTCTAATTAGTTTTGTTTCTGCAAAAAAAGTTTTTAAATTTCATATAATTTAAATTATCCATTTCACTTCCTGTAATCTCCTATATCTCTCATTTGGCAATAAACTCTTCCCTTATCCATAGGTTTCAGGGGTACATTTTCCATACTCCCATAATTTACTTGTGATATTACTTTTGAGGATTAACTCATTTATCCATTTTGACCTTATCTTGTTATATGGTATGAAATGTTAGATCATGCCTAGTACCTGCTATATTGCTTTCCAGTTTTCTAGGAATTTTTGTTACCCCCCAAATCTTAGAATTTTGGGTTTATCAAACACTAGATTACTTTAGTCATTCCCTACTGTGTTTTGTGTACCTACCTAATCTATTCTACTGATCTATCACTCTATTTCTTAACCAGTAACAGCTTGCTTTGATTATTATTGCATGTAATATAGTTTGAAATCTGAAACTGCTAAGCTGCCTTCTTTAACACTTTTTTCATCAATTCCTAGATATTTTTGATGTTTTTGTTCTTTTAGATGAATTTTCTTATTATTTTTTGAGTTCTATAAAATAATACTTTGGTAATTTGATTGCTATGATACCAAGTAAGTAAATTAACTTAGGTGAAATTGTTATTTTTATTATGTTGACCAAACCTACCCATGAACAATTAATATTTCTTCAACTGTTTAGATCTGTCTTTCTTTGTGTGTTTTGTAATAGTGTTCCTATAATTCCTGGCTTTTTCTTAGTAGGGAGTTATTTTATATTGTTGAAATTATTTTAAATGGAATTTCTCTTTCTATCCCTTCCTGCTGGGTTTTGTTGATAGTACCTAGAAATGCTAATGATTCATGTGGGTTTACGTTATGTCCTGCAACTTTGCTGAACTTGTTCATTATTTCAACTAGTATTTTAGTCGATTCTCTAGGATTCCTTAATTTTACCGACATGCCATCTGCAAAGAGTGATAATCTGGTTTCCTCATTGCCTAATTTTGATTCCTTCCATTTTTTTTCTTGCTCATTGCTATGTCTAACACTTCTAGTACAATATTGAATAATAGTGGTGAAAATGGAAATTATTGTCCATTATATGATCACCCTTGATCTCATTGAAAAGACTTCAAGTCTATTCCTGTAACAGATAATTCTTGCTCTTGGTTTTAGATAAATATGCATATTTAGTCAAAGCTGCTGCTGTTTTTATCACCATTACTTAGTCCCACCATTGGTGTTTCATCCTGTGGTCTCTGGGCCAGCCTCTTCCCCTAAGTCATAGATCTCTCTTTCTGATTTCCTATGCTGTCTTACCATGGAAGAATTTCTTACTCTGACCTTTTATTGGCTCTATCGCTCCAGAATTGGATTTGATTTAAAATTTGCTTGGAGGGTAATTTTGGGAGAGCTAAACTGAGTGCTTCTCTACTTCCCCATCTTGGCTATAGCTTCAGAAGTCCATACTGTGTCTCATGAAGGAATATTACTATGTTGTACAAAATGGCATCTATGAAGAATTGATAAGACTTGTATGAACTAATTAAGAGTGAAGAAAGAAGCAGGACTACAGAATATACAACAACAATAAGTAATTTTTTATTTTTATTTTTTTTTAGATTTTTCAAGGCAATGGGGTTAAGTGGCTTGCTCAAGGCCACATGGGTAGGTAATTAAGTGTCTGAAGTTGGATTTGAACCCAGGTACTCCTGACTCCAAGGCCGGTGCTTTATTCACCATGCCACCTAGCCACCCCAGAAAATTCTTATTTCAAAGTAAAGTTATAATAGTTTTAATAATCTCTAGAATAATTCTAAAATAATAGGGTTTTTTTTTAGTTTTTTCAAGGCAATGGGGTTAAGTGACTTGCCCAAAGTCACACAGTTAGGCAATCATTAAGTGTCCGAGGCTGGATTTGACCTCAGGTCCTCCTAACTCCAGGGCCAGTGCTCTATCCACTGTGCCACCTAGCTGATCTAAAATGATAGTTTTAATTATTTTTATTTAAAGGGCATTTGCACAAATAGGATAAATTATATCAAAAGTGTTTTAAAAATTTGCATCATTTGATGTAATTGGTTTTTCCAGTGTTAAAAAGTCATCTCATTCAACCTCCTTCATACTGATGAAGAAATTGAGGCATAGCAAGGCATAGGAGCTTCAAAGTTATACAAAAAATCATTGATAAAACTGAAGCTATTATATAAGTCTCCTTGAACCAGGACAAGATGAAGACCAACATACGAGGCATAATATGGGGGCTCTAGGAAGGTCTGTGGTTTAGAAAAAGGAAAGTTCTCCTCTCTTTTGCTAATTGCTGCTACAAAATCCAGTTAGAGATTAATCACTTTTGTTCAAGGCTAATACCCTGTTCCAAAGCTGGTTTTTCCCACAATTTCTGACCAGCACTAACTGATGTTTTCTAAGTGTTGATTACCTAACTTTCTTAAAGCACAGTAACTTATTCTTACCTCATAATCAGGGATTTTTAACCTGGAGTCTCTGATCTTGCTGGTCAAAGGATTGTAAAGGCAATTTGCAGATAAGGAAATCAAAGTTACCTATAGTCATGCAAAAAAAATTGCTCTAAATCATTACTGATCAGAGAAATGCAAATTAAAGCAGTTCTGAGGTACCACCTCACTTATTTTAGATTGGCCAATATAACCAGAAAGGACAATGATCAATGTTGGAAGGGATGTGGGAAATCTGGGACACTAATGCATTGTTCGTAGGGCCGTGTATTGATCGAACCTTTCTGGAGAGCAATTTGGAATTATGCTCAAAGAGAAATAAAAATGTGCATACTCTTTGGTCCAATAATACCACTACTGGGTCTATATCCTGAAGTGATTGTGAAAAAAGATAAAATCCCCACATGTAGAAAAATATTTATAGCAGCTCTGTAGTGGCAAAGGATTGGAAATCGAGCGGATGTCCATCAATTGGGGAATGACTGAATAAATTGCAGTCTATGTATGTGATGGAGTACTATTGTTCCATTAGAAATCAGGAGGGATGGGATTTCAGAGAAGCCTAGAAAAACTTGTATGAATTGATGTGGAGTGAAATGAGCAGAATCAGAAGAACATTGTACACTTTAACAACAACATGGGGTGATGGTCAACCTTGATGGACTTGCTCATTCCATCAGTATAATCAGGGACAATTTTAGGGGATCTGTGATAGAGCACACCATCTATATCCAGAGAAAGAATTGTGGAGTTTAAATAAAAATCAAAGATTACTATTTTCAATTTTTAAAAAGTCATCTTATGTATTATATTATTTTGCTATCTCTAATATTTTCCTTCTTCCTTAAGGATCTTTTTTTTCTCTCAACACATTCAATTTTGATATACACATACCATGGAAACAAATGTAAATAAAGATGCAAAGACATGTAAAGCCTATTCAGATAGCCTTCTGTTGGGGGGGGGGGGAGGAAAGGCAGTGAAGGGGGAAATTATAAAATTCAAAACCTTGAAAAAATGATTGGTAGAAACTACTACTGTATATAATTGGAAAACAAATTATATTAAAAGTAAATATATCCACATATTTAAAACATATTAAATATACATAGATAGATAGATTGATAAATGTATTTCAGTATAATTGGTTTCCTTTGTAATCCTCATAGTTTATTTAATGCATTGAAAAACATAATTTTGAAGACATCACAGGCTTTATCAGATTGACCAAAGGAGTTCATGACACAAAACAGACAAGATTCCTTGTGGTAGATACTTAAGAAATGCTTGCTGGTGAGAGACACTGATGAGAGACACTGCTATGTACAAAATTCCAGTTTTCCATAAACCCATTTTTTTAGGGTTAAGCCAGCACCTTACAAAATGAATCACAAAAAGCTCCAAATGAATAAGCAATCTAGATATAAAATGTGACATCATTAAAACAACAACAATCAAGAGGAAAACAGAAAGTGGTACATTTTCAATATGTGGGGTCAAGGGGGGGGGATTCTTAATGAAACTATAAAGGTGATCACAGAGGATAAAAATAGACAAATCTGATCACATTTTAAAGGTTTTGCACAAATAAAATCAATGCATGGGAATAAGAAGAGAAACAACTGAATGGGCATGAATTGGGAATGGGAAAATGGGGAAAACCTGCAATAGATATTTCTTATAAAAGCTTGATATCCAAGATATTTTAGAGTAGTTAAAGGGCAAAGTGGAAAAAGTGTGGGCCTGGAGTTGGGAAGACTCATCGTTGTGAGTTCAAATCCAGCCTCAGATACTTAATAGTTATGTGATCCTGGGCAAATCACTTACCACTGTTTGCCTCAGTTTTCTCATCAGCAAAATGAGCTGGAGAAGAGAATGGCAAACTGCTCCAATATCTTTGTCAAGAAAACCCCAATTGGGGTCAAGAAGATTTGAACTGAGAACAACTGAGCAACAAAACCAAAAATCCAAACTCTTTAGGGAAATTATTCTAGGTAGGAAGTATTCCATGAAGAATGGGGAGTAGCTGAACAAACTGGGGGATACAAATATGACAGAATATTGTTATACTTTAAGAGATGACTAATATGAGAAATTCAGAGAAACATGGGAAGACTTGTTGATATAAAATGAGGAAAGCAAGACTAGAAGAACAATACAGGGTATTCCAAAAGACGTGGTGTGCTTTTAAGTTATTTTGTTTAAGCACAATCACACAAAGGGAAACAAAACAAAGCATCAGAATTTAGATGAATCTAAAATCCAAAGGTCAGATCATAAAATACATCCTTCCTCTCCAGAGAGAGGCAGTGCAGTGCACAATCGCTAGAGAATGATGTCTATGCTGTCAGACATGATTGATTTATTGAACTACTATGTTTAATGGTTTTTCTTTGTTACAACACTGGGTTGGGGGGTAGGGTGGGGGAGATATTAGGAAGCAGCAAGGCCCTAGAACTGCCAAATTGTTTGTCCAATTGAATTGAACTATCTGATTCTCTATGCCCTATTCTTTCTTCCCCTCCCCCCACACATATATACACCACTTCTCTCTACTTACAAGCTGAAGACCAGCTAATTTGAGGGAAAGATTCCTGTTTTCATGGAAAATTTATACAAACTCTTGGTCTAAGATACAAAATGGACCAGTATACAGCTCCATCTTGGTTGCATCTGTCTAAGGCTTATTGTCTATATGACCTCCTGTTAACTAGTCCTCTTAGTGCCTGAGACCTTGTTACCCTGGAATATTACTCTACTCTTCTGGCCTCCTCTCCCACTGGTGAGATCCAGTTGATAAATGCTTATTGCCTGCCTTGGTTTTTCAGCCTAGGGTTTCTTGCTTAGATTCCCTGTTTGTTCTCTTCCCATACTTGTCAGCTTCCTTCACTTCCTGATTCTTGCTTAGTTCCTGGCCTCAGATTCTCTAGGCATGACAACGTGACTGCATTTAGATCATCCATCTACATCTAAAAACCAGTATGTCCCTACCCCACCGTGTAGGATACACCACCTAATCCTGACCCAACTTTCATATGTGAAAGAAGAAAAGAGAAAAGAAATCGGTTGCAGAAGAAGAGCAGAGGGGGAAGATCATAGTCTTCTCCCAAAGTAATCAAGTATCATAATGTCCCAGTATCAAAATTTCAGGATTGCTCCATAGAGACATTCTTCATTGTTTCTCTAATTCCAAGGCAATATAGTTAATTACATCAGGAATAGAGAAGAACAAAGGACACTGAGGCAATTGATATGAAAGAAATACTTAAATTCTTACATAAAACTCAAAGGTGTCTCCAACTCATCATGTACAAAATATAACTCATTGACATTTGTTCCAAATGCACATATCATCTGAATTTCCTTATTCAAGGTACCAACATTCTATAAAGGTTATTTTTTAAATTATTATTTATTTTTAGGATTACACAGCATTTAGCAGCTTCAACATTAAAGGATTGGAGGGTCTGGAATATGATTCTCCAGAGGACAAAGGAACTTGGACTACAACCAAGAATCAGTTACCCATCAAAATTGAATATACTCTTTCAGGAGAAAAAATGGACAAAATAGGTGACTCCCAAATTTTTCTGATGAAAAGACCAGAACTGAACAGAAACTTCAATCTTCCAATATAAGATTCAAGAGATGCATAAAAAGGTAAACAAGGAAAAGGAAAAAATGTTATTCAATAATGTTAATTACATACATACATACATACATACATATATATATATATATATATTATATCACCACATGGAAAGATACTTATAACTCTTAGAACTGGATCTTCATTAGAAGGAGTAGGGGCCATGAGTCAATTTTGCTGTGATGATATAAAAAATTAAGACATAAAAAAGGTTTGTACTGAGAAAAAAGCGAAGGAGGATGTAGAATGGGGTAAATTACATCATATAAAGAGGTACAAAGAACCTATTACATTAGAGGGAAAGAACTGAGAGGGTGAGAATTGCTTGAATCTTACCCTCATCAGATTTAGTTCTTAGAGTGAACAGCATATAAACTCAGTTGGGTTTAGAAATTTATCTTACAGGGAAGCATGAGGAAAAAAGGGGGAAGAAAAGGGAAGGAGGGGCTGATAGAATGGAGGGCAGAAAAGAGGGTAGAACTATGAGGGGAAAGGGGGAGGTTGACAAAAGAGAGGGCAGATTGAGAGAAGGGATGATCAGAAGCAAAACACTGGTGAGGAGTGAAAATATAAAAGGAAAGATAAAGGCACAAATGGAGGAAAATAGAATGGAGGGAAATACAGAGTTAGTAATCATAACTGTAAATGTGAATGAGATGAACTCTCCCATAAAATGGAAACATATAGCAGAATGAATTAAAAACCAGAATTCCACAATATGTTGTTTACAAGAAACACATTTTTCTCTCTGTAACCCCCTCCTTAGTACTATGCACCTAGAAAGTGCTAAGTAAATATCTATTTCATTCATTCTTGTGCCTCTAAGAATAATTCAATATTCATGGAAGCCAAATTATGATATTTAAAGTACTATCAGTCCTTGGAGCTATAAAGATAATAAGAAAATTTATTCCTTGCATCAAGGAAATTAAATTTTGCTGGGTAATAAAAGCTACCATTTAGTTCATTTTATTCAGGCAATCAACAAACATTTATTAAATTCCTACTGTATCCCAGGCATTGCAGTAGGCACTAAAGGTACAAAGACAAGAAATCATTTTCCTTGGAAGCTTCCATTTTAATGGGAGAGACAACTAGCACATCTATGAGCATAGGCAGCATAAATATAAAAGAGAATAACCACAAATATGTTTGTTGTTGTTCACTAGTTTCAGTTGTGTCTGACTCTTTGTGGCCCCATTCTTGGCAGAGATCCTAGAATAGTTTGCCATTTTCTTCTCCAGCTCATTTTACAGATGAGGAAACTGAGGCAACAGGGTGAAATAACTTACTCAGGGTCACATAGCTAGTGAATGTCTGAGGACAGATTTGAATTCATAAAAATGAGTTTTCCTGACTCCACTCCCCATAACAAGTTATGTTATCTCTTCCATATTGCAACTCTCTCCATCATCATTCTGATGTATTGTAAGCTGGTATAAGAAATTAAATGGGAGTTTTTTGGAGTCTTGTAGAAGCTACAAATAACACACAAAGGCCAGCAGATGAACCTTAAAAATTTAGAAACTCAGAAATGTATATATATACATATATATATGTATATATATATAATTGTATAATATTGATATATTTTACCTTTGAATACCACAGTAATTCAGACTTCTCTGGTAGGAAGAGAGGGTCAATAAAATTTACATGGATTTTCCAGATCATGGGAGGGGATGGGGGGGCAGTGCTATGCCCCTAACTTGACACCCCCCCCCCGTGTGAACTAGGTTTTCTCTGTCCAGTACTTTATCCCATAAACAACATGGCTCTTTCATAAGGGAGTAGAGGGTCTTTCCTTGAGTCATTTATATTTATATTATCAATTGTTTTAAACCTGAAAAAACAGACAAACATGGACATAACACTCATCAGAATCACATGGCAGGGTCTAAAGGAGTGCATTGAAGTGTAACATGGTAAGTCATGCTTTAGGAATATTTTTTGGTAGCTCTATGGAGGATGGAGTGGAATGATGAAGAGATAAGAGGAAAGGACACAAATTAGATACTGACTTCAATGGGTCATAGATGGAGCAGTGGAGAAAGTCAGGGAGGCTAATCATCCAAAGTTCAAATCCTGCCTCAGACACTTACTAGTTTGTGAAACCTGGGTAAGTCACAACCTTGCTTGGCCCTCTAAAATTGTAAACCACTCCAGAATCTTTGTCAAGAAAATCCCAAACAGGGTCACAAAGAGTTGGATGTGACTGAACAACAGCAACAGTTCATATGAGAAATGATTAACAATGTGACTGTATTGGTAGAAAATAGTTTTGAGAGAAGCTATAGAGATAGAAATAGGGAAGGATCAAGGTTGATATCTTGGTTACCAGAAGACTGAATATATTCCTTTGAAATAGGGAATTTTGGAATAGTTTTATGGAAAGAAGTTGTGATCTGTCTGACACTTGTTCAGGTTGAGATATCCATAGATGGGTACTGAACAGAGGAGAGAAAGTGGAACTGGGTATACAGACTACAGAGTCATCAGCATGGTTAGGATAATTAAACCCATGAGAACAGATGAAGTGATCAAGAGAGGGAATGACGATGAATAGGTAGCATTTTGATGCTCACAACAGTCCTGGGAGGTAGGTGCCCTTGTGAGCCCCATTTGACAAATGAAGAAACTGAGCCTGAGAGAAATTATGCGTCTGAGGAAGGACTGGAACTCAGGTTTCCCTTACTCCAATTCAGCATTCTAACAACTGGTTACTGTCCTGGTCCAAGTTTAGTAATTATGGACTTGGCTCTTCTCCACAGGAAGCATGACAATACCTATTGTGAAGCCTTATTTGTCTATTAACCAATACAGAATGGACTCCAAACAAAGAAACTTTTCTGGGAGTAGAAGAAATGAGTGCCCAAAGTACAAGGGGCTGAAGGGTTCAGGATCAGAAGATTGAACTGGAGATGTGACCTATAGGGTGGAGACTGGGAGGGGACAAATGAAGTTAGAGTTAAGGGTCGGGCAGGGGTGATGACCTGAGAAAGGGCTGGATGTGGGGAGGGGAGGATATGAGGAACTGGAGGTCATGATGACCTTAGGATAGGTTTATGAAGTTGAGAAAAAGGAAGAGATGGAGTGGTGGGAGGTCCTGATCAGAGAGAAATGTCAGAGTTCTCGAACAAGGAAAAAGATTTATTAAATTTATTAAGTGCCAGCTCTGTGCTCAGTGCTTGATTTACAAATGTTAGCTCATTTGATCCTCCCAATAACCCTGAGAGGTAGTTATTGAGGCAGCTAGGTGGCATAGTGGAGAGAGTACTGGGTCTGGGGTCAGGAAGACCTGAGTTCAAATACAATTTCAGACACTTAGTAGCCATGTGACCCTAGGTAAGTCACTTAACATATATCTGCCTCAGTTTATTTAGCTAATATTAATAACAGCAACAACAACAATTGTAATAATAATAACACCTACCTTTCAGGGTTATTGGGAGGATCAAATAAGAAAAATAAAAGTGCTTAGCACAATGACTGCTACACAGGAGATGCACTCTAAATACAATCTAATCTTCATGATTAGAGGAATACAACCCTGGTAAGAGCAAGGTGGTGCTGGCTGAGGTACAATGAAATTGAGCTCAGTTGTCCTGACTCTAAGGTACAGTTCTTCTGCACAAGCATGAAGAGGGAATGAGCTCTCACCTTAAGTCACACCATGGACAGCTCCTTGCAGGGCATCAGAAGAGGGATCACTTGAACTGGAGAAAATGGTGCTGCAGTGCTGCCTACAAGGGAAGATGGAAGAGAATCCATTGGAAGCTTAGCTTCCTCCTCCCTATGCTTTCTCTGACCATTCTATTTTCATATCCTGGATGTACTGAATCGAACAAATCTTAATATTTTGTATTAAAGTGTTTCCCCATCATTCAGGTATGGATTTAAGCTTTCTTAATGGTCTAATCCTTTCCTATAGCAGAGAACTCTAGCACCAAACCCCTGGGAGTGATAGCTCCAGCTTCTAAAAGCAGGAGATTTAAAAAAGGGCAGAAAATGCACAATTTGTAAATTATTGTCCTAGGAAAAAAAATAGTCTTTGAAGAACTATTCCATAAATCATTTGCCAATAAATTCTGTCACCTAACAAAGTCTTGTGGAGAGACTCCTTTGGGGAGGAGTAAGGAAATTCCAAGCCCTTGGTGTTTACATATTTTAATATCATTTGGAGAAAATTCATTTGGCTTTATCTTCCAACTTCTTCCAAGGAACTAGCTAGCAAATGTGCTTCTCTGAACTGCATCAGCATCTGGTCATATTCAAAATCTTTTAAATGTTCTAAATTCTCAAATGTTTTTGTTTTTCAGGGAGTCAAATGAGTTATCTCCATCCCTCCAAAAAGTCCTCTCCAGCCCACATTAACTTATATATTAAATTATATCCTCTATTATAATGTAAACTCCTTATGGACAGGAGTTGTCTCTTTTGTATTTGCATTTCTAGTTACAAGTGGGATGCTTGGTACCTAATGGTCCTGTAATAAATGTTTTTCATTCATTCATTCATCTATTCATTTTGAGATCAGGAAAAGGGAGATGCATCTGTTGACTTGGTCCCCAACCAATATCTTCTTCAAACAGCAATTCACAATGTAGAAACTAGATTTCAGAGCTGGTTCTTTATTGCAAACTTTGCTTTTAAGGTCAATTTAACTGATAAGCCCCCCCCAACCCACCCCTACCCTATGCTCTTAATTCTCAACTACTGAAAGCATTAGGATATTTTCATTAGCTGATCTTTATTGTTTTTTGACTTTTCCAGGCTTCTTTCTGTCGTGGACCCAAGTGTTAATCTTCATCATATAATGTGCACATTTCACAATGTGAAATGAGCTAAGAGTCATTATCTTTGTTGGTGCTGAAAAATTGGGATCCAATAGCAGCCTAATATAATAGGCATTGAATTATCATACAAGATGTATGGGAAAAAGTCTGAGGTCGGTCTATTTTTCATTATTAACTCAAAAGTTTTCATTTATCCCTTTCCTTGTTGGGCAATGTTCTTCTAGATAACAGAGTTTTACAATGTTCTCTGCCACCCCAATCTCCCCCTCCTGCCAGCACACCATGTCCATTACTCCCTCTACTTCTTTTGCTTATGCTGTGCCCTTGTCATGCATTGCCTGTCACCCTTCTCTCTGCCTACTGAAATCATACTCGGCATTGCCACTCAAGAAGAACTAATGCAATCTTAGGCTGCATTAACAAAAGTTTAGTGCCAGAATAAAGAAACTGCCAGTCCTATGGTCCCCAGTCCCACAGCAGGTCTTGAGAACCATTCACAGTTCTGCATCTCCACTCTTCTAATCTCTCAGTGTCATCCTTGACTCCTCAGTCACCCTCACCCAACATATCGAATCAGTTGCTAAGTCTAATCAAATCTCCTTTCACGTTTCTCAGCTCATTCACATGACCACCACCCTGGCTTAGACTCCCATCACTTCTAGCCTGCAATCATCTTCCAGTTGGTAATCCTGTTTCCAGTCTCTCCATACTCCAACTCCTCCACCATCCAGCTGCCAAAGCAACTATTTAATACATTACTCTTCTGTTTAATAAACTCCAGTGGTTCTTTATTACCTCCAGGAACAAATCTAAACTCCTCCATTTGGCATGGAAAGTCATTTACCACCTGGCTCTACCCTACCTTTCTAGGATTTTTACTGATTATTCCCATTCACAGATTCTTCAGGGTAGGTAAATGAAACCTCTTTCTGTCACTCACACATTACATAATATCTCCAATGGTTGGTCCTCCACAGCCTGTGGAGAAGACAATCCATCCTCACTTCTAGCAAAATCATTCCCTACATGAGAACTCTCCAGTTTACTAGCTGCTAGTGCACCTTACATTGATTTAGTATGTTTACTATGTACTCTTCTGTCTACAAGATGTCTGTTGCAGTATAATGCAAGCTTCCTAAGAACTCATGCAATGTTACTCTTGGCTTTGTGTCCTCTGGGCTCAACGCCATATTTAGGTACATACAGACTAGGAACTTAATAGTCATATATTAACTTGACCAATAATTGTTAATTGGTCGACCCACTGATTGAGGTACCAAAGGATATAAATTTCAGTGAAATGAATTTTGAATTAATGAGCAAATCTTATGCTTGTGAACCACAGAAAAATTGAACATGAGTATTAC
The DNA here is from genome assembly GCF_037893015.1 of Macrotis lagotis. Classification (NCBI taxonomy): domain Eukaryota; kingdom Metazoa; phylum Chordata; class Mammalia; order Peramelemorphia; family Peramelidae; genus Macrotis; species Macrotis lagotis. The sequence goes on from NC_133666.1 coordinate 71,141,788, forward strand.
TCAAGAGGTTCATGGAGAAGCACATGGTGAGAGGGAGCAGGCTGTATGTAACATATACAAAGAAATATGAAGATGAGACAATGTAAGGGTCACATGACTGAAAAAAAAACAAAGAAGAGTCAATTCTATGGCAAGCACAAGATTCTAGAACCTTGAGCTACATTCATATCCTTAAGATGACATGAAAAATCAAGCAAGGCCTCAAGCATGAAGGGAAGAAACACTGTAGCAAACTTGTTAGAGGCCAAGGATCCAAGGCACTTTTGATGGGCAAGCATAGATGGAGTGCACTTGACATAATGACAGGGAATACCCACATCAGTGAATTGCCACTGGGAGGGAACAACTTCCCCAACCTTAGAGATGTTTATATTAGCTTTTTCTTTGCAAGATTAGACTTCTCATCTTGGTAAGTAGTCCACAATTCATCTGTCTTGAAGTATTTATGCAGAGAACCACTTGTTATACTAGTGTGGAAGACATCCAAACTTCCATAGAATGCAAGAATAGGGCCCATGGTTGATCCTCTAGCAAAAGAATATTGGAGTGAGGTCAAAGTGGCATTGGGTTCTGGGATATCTCCAGAAGAAAGAGGGACCTCTCCATTGCCATTTTGTTCATCGTTAATTCCCAATTTTCATAGGCCATGGTATATTCCATAATTTCTTTTCATATAACCTCACTGAGTGAATACTACTATTAAACCAATGAGCCTTCATTTTGAGAAAATTTGGGGACTTGCTAATGGTGAAGAAGACAGAAACTATGATTAATAATATCTCAAGCTAACAAGGAACATGTAAGGCAAAGTAGTAGTTCTTTCATAATGGCTGTGGATGATGACTATCTTTCCCAAGATGTGAATGCAAATAGTACTGACCTGGGAGTCAGGAATACCAAGGTTCTTATCAGAACTTTTACTAATTTGCTTTGGTGACCTTGGCTAAGTCATTTTACCACTGGTTTTCTGTTTCTTCAGCTATCAACTGGTGATAATAGTTTTTTGTCTTGCTCACAATGTGGTGGTGATTGTGAGGCTTAAATAATTCATGTTCAAGTGTTTTGAAAAAGTTAAAAGCATCATGCAAATAGAGAGTGCTATTATTTTAGGGCATTAGCATTATCTCTTTGCCTGAGAGAACATAATAACCCAGGACCCAATTGACAAAGGGTTTAGCAACAATAGTCCAATTAAACATCAGTGGATGGCAGCAGGTAAACTGCAAAAAAATATATCAGCATATACAGAAGGAAAGTCATTCATTTTTCATAAATGCCAAAGAGGGAGAAAGTTCAGCTTCTCTTCATCTATGGAGCTGATGCCATTATTTATAGAACTGTAATCAACTATTCACTATTTCTTCATCTGACTTTGAAAAATGTTTTGCTTGCATCCACAGTGCAAGGTGAATAGATACATTTTCTGGATTCCTTTTGGGCAGGGAGATAGATAACTGGCCAAGGCTGGCCCTGAGTATGGGGTGGATAGACAGATGGATTTTGGATTTTGTTCCAAGGACACTAAAAATTACTGGAAAGCTTGGTGTCAGCCTAGGTGAAAAAAATCCTTGTAGGGTCAGGTTAGCATGTGATACTGATATACAACAGAAATGCCCTTGCAGGGATATGCCCCTCCACAATGGAATCCCCAAGGACTACAGATCTGTGTGTGAAAGTGCAACCCTGAGAAAGCATGGGACTCCTTTTCTTTGGGAACTCAGAAGGAAGACTAAGAATTTGATTAGATATTTTAAGTATCCCTCTCAGCAATCACTACAGTCACCTCCTGATGTAGGGAATCACAACAGCAGCAACAACACCATCAAAGTCACACCTATTGTTCATCCTGAGTGTGGTGAGACAATGACAAGTAGGGGAATGGGAGCCCAGGTGCTGTATATAAAGGTCAAATTTGTATTTGGAGTTACTGGTGAGTTAGGCTCTTGGTATTCCTACAGATTCATTTAGCATCCCTGTCAGTAAGATGCAGTTTCTACCAAGATTCACTAAACCACAAGTGCAGGGAGGTGAGGTACAAGTTGCATCATCCAAAAACATCAGAATGGTTTTGAAGGATAGTGAAATGAGTAGTGCTCCTTTTGAACCTCAGACAGTAAAGACTGATTAGAAACTACCATTGTGCTGGGGAATCCAAGGAAAGGCAAAAAACAGTGCCTGCCCTTAAAAAGCTTACCATTGTATGGAGGAAGATGGCACATTTTTTAAAAAGCTGGCAACTGGAGGGAGGAGATAGAGGGAGAGAGTACTCCCAGCTCCAGGGCACTATTGAAGTCCTACAGCATCTGGGAAGATGTCCATCCTCTACCCTACCTCATCAGAGGGAGGGCAGGAGGGTTCTTAGAGCCAGAGAGTTTTAGGGTTGATTCTGTCCTGCTGACGAGTTCCTTTAGAAACTAGAGAGGTCCAAGAGATAAGCTGGGGGAGCAGGAGGAAGAGAGGACCATAGGAATGTTTCAATATAGTCTGTGCTGACTGCTAATATGAGCCAATTACAAGTGCTCACAGAAGGGACAGAAGATAGGAAATGTATCCTCATATGTCAGTACTGGCTCCAAAACTGGGGAACAGATCTCACCAGTTACAGGCAAGAGCTCCATACAGCTTTTTGACCACAAAAACTCTTGACTTTAAGTCACACAGCAATGGAGGGCAACCAGAAGATATAATCGCACCCTTAAACCCATATTAGAAGGAATCAGAGTTGAATTTGAAGAGCTACAACAAATGTACTATCTCACAATACTTTGAAGAGAACAGGAAATCATCTCAGGATCTGAAAATAAACAATATATGCAACATTTGCTGCCAGAGTTTGAACCATAATAAACCATAATAAAGATGAAGCCATCAAGGGATATGTCCAAGAACAGTCGTCAAACCCACCATGGCTGAACAACTTGAGAAAGCTACTGGAGAGAACCAGCAAGGCACTGAAAGATTACAGTCATTTCTAGCAGGATGTGGAAAATTTCTAGTCATCTATGTTCTTGTAAGAAGCTCAACACAAGGAATTTTCAAGTGGGATCTACTGAGAAACCAAGTGTGTGCACCTTTAAAGTAATTATTACAACTATGTAATTAATATAAGGATCAACAAACCAGTTATAAAAAAGGACATGACCTTCAAAATGAGAGAGCAGCAGGACTTGAGAAGAACCATAAGGAGGAATTCAAATATTGGACAAGGGTCCATGAATTACCAGTAAATAGTTTACCAGATTTCTCTCTACAGAGGACTGATCCCATATTTCTTAACAGAAAAGATCACATAGCCACTCCCCAAAGAGGAGGAAAAGAGTGACCCTGCCCTCTAAATACAGGTCAATCACATAGTCATGCCTTACATAACAATTTGCTGTTTAAATTAATTTAAATATATGTATGTATTAAATATATATGTAAATATAAATGTGTATGTGTGCATATATATACATTTATGTGTATGTATATACACTTGCAAGAAAGCAATCTATTTGCTGAAAAGTATAAGGGGCATGCCCCCACTCTCACGACTATGAAGAGTAATGTTTTAGCTATTCACTAGTTATTGAATAAGTTGCCTTAAATTTAAACTTTGAAATTGCCTTTATCACAAAACTTTGATTCAGTTCCATACTCATTGCTTATTTAAGTACAGTGTGCTTCTAAAACGAACCAAGGCATAGTCAAATTGTTACAGAAAAGGTCTTTATTTAAAACATGCCATCAAGGGCGGCTAGGTGGCACAGTGGATAGAGCACCAGCCCTGGAATCAGGAGGATCTGAGTTCAAATCCAGACTCAGACACTTAATAATTGCCTAGCTTTGTGGCCTTGGGCAAGTCACTTAACCCCATTGCGTTGCAAAAAAAATTAAAAAATAAATATAAAACATGTCATCAACAGTCTAGTAAGCTAAAGTTTGCTCTAGAACACCTCTCCTTCCAGGGAGATTAGTCTAAGTTCCTATGGTTCGACCCCTTCCCTTCTTGTGACTTCCAAGTTATAGAGGAAGTGATTCCAAGATTTCTTATGAATCACTGGATGTACACATAGATGACAGTAGGTGATGACTCCACCAAGCAACAACAACACATGCAATGGATTCCAATATATTTTGCTGAATATCAAGCAAAGATAAAGACTGAAGACCTTGAGCTTACATTCAGAGGTCCCACTGAACCAATAGACAAACCTTGACTTCCTCCAGGTAAGAAACATCAAGCAATCAAACAACTGATAAACATTTCTTAAGCATGTACTATGTACCAAGAGCTTAGGATACAAAAAAGAGACAAAAAGACACCCTCAAGGAACTCACAATTTGTTTTTGTTTGTTTATTTTTTGCAAGGCAATACAGTTAAGTGAATTGCCCAAGGTCACACAGTTAAGTAAGTATTGAGTATCTGAAGCCGAATTTGAACCCTGGTCCTCGTGACTACAGAGTTGTTACTCTATCCACCTGGTTGCCCCAAGAACTCACAATCTAATGCGGGAGATAATGTGTAAACAAATATATACAAATAAACTCTAGGCAGGGTATCGTGTCTGTGTTTGTGTGTGTGTGTGTGTGTGTGTGTGTGTGTGTGTGTGTGTGTGATTAACTGGGAATAATCCAAAAAGGGAAGGCATTAGAATTAAAAGCAATGAAGGAGAAAGTTGAAACTGAATATGCCATCCAAGATCTACTAACATTCTGAAATTGAATTTCAATAGAAAGAACACATTCAAAGAAATTAGCAATCAAATAATACCAGTCTTGACTTTCCTAATTGTAAAATTAGAACTTGGATATTATAAAATAATAGTTGGAAATTAGCCTAATGAAAATCCATTCAACATTAACAAAACACAAGGCAATTACAGAAAGACTAACATATCCTTTTTGGGAAAGAAAGTAAGAGAGAAAGGAAAGCAAGGGAAAGGAAAGGAAAGGAAAGGAAAGGAAAGGAAAGGAAAGGAGAAAAGGAAAGAGAAAGGAAAGGAAAGGAAAGAGGAAAGGAAAGGAAAGGAAAGGAAAGGAAAAGGAAAGGAAAGGAAAGGAAAAGGAAAGGAGGAAAGGAAAGGAAAGGAAAGGAAAGGAAAGGAAAGGAAAGGAAAGGAAAGGAAAGGAAAGGAAAGGGAAAGGAAAGGAAAGGAAAGGAAAGGAAGAAAGAAAGAAAAAAAGAAAGAAAGGAAGGAAGAAAGGAAGGAAGGAAGGAAGGAAGGAAGGAAGGAAGGAAGGACAGAGGGAGGGAAGGAAGGAAGGAAGGAAGGAAGGAAGGAAGGAAGGAAGGAAGGAAGGAAGGAAGGAAGGAAGGAAGGAAGACTTTATAGAACTTCACAGATCATTTGAAAAATGATACAAATTCAGAGAGCTTCCTTTGGAACCAGAGGGCCACATTTTAAAGGGCCACATTTTATGGCACAAAAGTCATGGTTAACAATTGTTACATGTCATTGGACGTGTCAAATATAACTGCAAGTGCTCTCCCAACAGATGCACCCTGTGACTTAGCTAAGACCCAGAAGCAGAATGAAAAGAACCTCTGTGAGCAGCTCTGGCAGCAATAGAATATGGTGGCAACAAAGTAGTGAACAAAAGACAACTACTACGCATTCTCATATAGAAATAAAGGCATTTATGACAGTCATCCAGGATCAGCCCAGAGTCCTTAGAACTTACTCTGTGTGTGTGTGTGTGTGTGTGCAGAAGAGAAGTGCATAAAATAGGTTTTGAAGTTAGAAATGGGGCAAGACTTAATGGGCAAGAGTTCATTGGATGTTTGGGGTAAGAGGATAAGGCTGCAGTTGTAAGGAAGACTGCAAAGTTCTGAACTTGCGATGATTATGCTTTCAACAGAAGGAGGGAGGTTTACAAAAACAATGATGTCTGGGTAATATTGAGGTTAAGATCTCTCTAGGATCTCTGGTTCTAGATGAACAAAAGGCAGTCATTGATGTGGGATTGGAACTCAGAGGAAAGACTGTATTAAGATATAGAAATTTGAGCACCATAGCACAGTACTAATCATTAAATCTGTGGGAGATGGTGAAGTCATCAAGAGAAGCAAAAGACAGAATCTTGGAGGGTATGATAGTTGATGAACTAGAAAATAGAACTGAAAAGGGGCAAGTGCATAGGCATAAGGAGACTCAAGAGAGAACAGAGTAAGGAAAACTGAAAAGGGGTAACTATCAAAGGTGAAATGGTGGTCAATAATGGCCAATGATTTGGAGAGGTGAAGGAGAATGAGCACTGCAATAAGATGTTTCAATAAGAGCTCATTGGTAATTTTGGAGAGAACAGTTTCATTTGAATGATGAGGATGAAAGCTAGATGATGAAAGGTTGGGAAGTGAGAGGAAAGTAAGGAGACATGGAGAAAGTCAGTGAGGTAGTTCATTAGTTAGTAACATATTAAGGAATCATTCTCACTGATTACCAGTGTCCCATTCTAGAGAGTGGGGAGCGTGACTTGGGATAGGCATAATTTGGTGGGTAGAAGAAAGAGAAACAAGGAGGAATATGGGACCCTTCCTGGGCCTGAAAGAGTGCTGGAGGAGGGACATGAGACCCAATGGGGGCACTGGATAACTTGAGGGTGGCAATTTTATACCATTAGAAGGGGTGAAATGAACAATTTATTTGTTTTTTAATCTTGCTAGTCAATTTTGAGAAATGTTTCCCCAAAAAATTCATGTCAATGAAAACCACAGTGTTTCTATTTCTTCCCAGGGTGGATGAAAGCAATATGAAGTATTGCAGCAGAGGGTCTAGTGCAGGTACTAGTGGAAAATTCAAGACTTAAGTGGAAAGCATGGACCATGAAGGAATATGGACGTAGGAGAGAACTAAAGACATGTTTTACCTCTAGCCACCCTTATCAAGCTACATCCTAAATGAAAGAAAAACCTCACTGGAAGGGTATAGTTTCACCTGGGTAGTATCTTGTTTATAAATTGTTGCACAGATTTAAAAAAAATCATTCTTTCTCAATGTTCACCAGTTAGCTCCTTTCTTACCCAATATGGCAGTTTTTCATGGTTGGTCAATGGTGTGGCTGACCAGTACCTATCTATGCCTCACAATCAGAATGGGTAAACAGTTTTTTGCCTGGAGGACTCAAGCACCAAATACCGGAGACGAGGGTAGCGGGAGTAGAGATGGGTAATACATTGTATGATATGGCAAGAAACTTAGTTCAGGAGAAAATAATTACAGCATTCAGTCATGAAGCTACTGGTATATTTCAAATGTAATGAAAAAACTGTGCTCAGTGACACTAATGTGAGAATTCCCTTTCTGATGGAGTCTATCTTTGACATTTGACAGCCAGAACTGAAAAGCACAATAGTCTCTAATTAACTACTCAATAAATACTATTCTTTCAGAAGCTGAGCAGCACACCGTTAATGCAAAAATAAAGAACTGCAACATTACTAATGCACATGTGTAATTTCCATTAATTACAGCCACCCACAATATGTCACCTGTATGCTTTTGTCACGAACATTTTAGTGCTTTCCAATGTGTCTCACATTGGCAAAAGAGAGGCAGAAAGTCAGTGGGAGATCCAAGCACAGACTGCAGGGTGGTTAAGTCACTGGTAAAAACACACAAGGTGAGAATGGAGAACAACATGGCCAATGTTCCATCAAACACGCCTCAACCTCCTTTCTAAATGGCTGTCATTTCCTCCAAAGTTATCTCCTTGGGAGGGGAGGGGGACTGTGTGCTCATTCCCACCATGCTGTAATTATTCCAGATCCTTCCTGAGTGGAAGCTTTCATTTCTTTAATTCTTCATTGGGGGTGGCCCTTTGAGCTCAGCCCACATTGTTCTGCACCTCCAAGCTTCATTCTTTGAAGGTTAGGTGTGATTTGAGGGAATGGCCAAAAGTCTTTGGACGCAAATCTATGGCAGTGAGCC